>NC_133778.1:68071692-68173463 GCF_003597395.2 Chelonoidis abingdonii
AGACAGAGATCCAAGAATATTGGTCATATGAGTGGCAGACAGCAACTCAGTACAATGAGCTGTCTGACCACAATCAAGTGTTGCAGGCTTATATGTAAAGGAAGCATTTAAGGAATTTTCCACTACATTCATCGACGAAGTGGGTATTCACCACGAAAGCTCATGATCCAAAATGTCTGTTAGTCTATAAGGTGCCACAGGATTCTGTGCTGATTTTAAGGAAAGGATTTGAATAAAGGTCAATAAGAAGCTTTGCACTATGAATTACAGGGAACTCCCCCATGCATGAAGGGCAGGACGACAAAAGCATAAAGGTGCTTATTTGAAATTTAACAAGTGGATGACGAAAAAGTGGCATCAAATGGTAAGAGAGAGGCAGGAGGCAAATCTCAATAGCATATGGTAGGCTGTGAATGGCCTTGAAAATGAAAACCAATTATGTTTGATGTGATGCAGAAAAGAGAGCGAGTGGAGGGATGCAAAAGAGAGGGGTGATCTGATCAAAGCAATAGATGAAAGTGATTTTTTGCAGGCAGTAAACTGTGAATGATCGTGTGGGGAGGATTGCATTTGGTGCCTACAGGAATCAACCTCTCTCTTACTCCAAATTAATCCAGAGCTCCTAATTTTTTCCAGTGAAAGGTTCAATGCTATAACGCTACCCTAGAAACTACAGAAAACCTCAGCTCTCATGTGAAAGAATGTATGCAATATACGGTGCACCTTCATCTACTGGAAGTTTGCAACGGGTGTCCAACAGAAAACAAGATTTAACATACATACAAATAACAAATGGCTTTTCTAGTGGGGGTTCGCTAAAAGGTGGTTTTACACTGACTTTTGGAGAGGAAGAAAGTTTAAATTTCTACAGTATGAACAACCAGAGTTAGACAATACAGCAATAAAACCAATGGCGGCTGGCCTAAACTTGGCACTCCCTTTGGAGCTAGCATTGGTGAAGACTTTCAGGAAATTACCAGTATAGAAAAGCAGAAACGTGGCATTTGTTCAAATAGTGCAGAATTCTATACACAACAGTTTAAGACAAACTATACACAAAAAAAAAAACCCCAAAAAAAAAGGCTTTTTATTCTAACTGAAACTACATTCTCCCTACATAAACTCACCCTGAAATTAGTCAATGTTGAATTTGGGTGGGTCACTGAAACTATCACTCTACCTCTTGAGTGATTTTTAAAGAGCTAATGTTGCTAGTATCAGCGTCCAGCCCAAAATTCAACTTGACTGATTTCAGGGAGTTTTATCTGGAATCTGGTCAGGATCTTGGTTTGTCATTCAGCCAAGAGACAGAACCTAGATGAACAGACTCACAGCCAGTGGTTTTTTTTGTTTTTTTAGTTGCTATAAAGATATATTGTAAAGCGATACATATTGAGCTGTCATACCCAGCATTACATGCTGGAAAACAGCAGAATGTGGTTATGTAAATTAACGGCTAAGACAACAAAAATAATCCAGGAAATGGTATATTGAAGGAAATGTAAGAAAAAAAAAATCTAGCAAAGGATTGCTAGCAACTAATACTTGCACGTGCAGGCACAAGTTTTCAAAAGTGCTGTAACATCAAATGAGAGCGGGCTGTAAGGCTGAAATAGAGTCAACAACCCCTGTGTACCTGTTCACAGATTATTAAGCCAGAAGGGACCATGCAGTGATTATCTAGTCTACACAGGCCATCAGACTTTCCTGAATTAATTCCTGTTTGAACAATGCATAACTTTTAGGAACTCCAATCTTGAGTTTAAAAAATGGTCAGTGATGAAATCCACCACAAACCCTTTGTAAATAATTAATTATCCTCACTGTTAAAAACGTGCACGCTTATTTCCATATTCTGAACTGTCTGGCTCAACCTTCCAGCAATTGGATCTTGTTTATAACCTTGTCTGCTAGACTCAAAGAGCCATTATCAATTTTTGTTCCTTATGCAAGGAATTACTGGGCCACTGGAGCTGTGTAATACATGGACATCCCTAATATGTCCTTTTGGGCATGTCACATGGAGACATTTTCTGCCAACAATGCAACGGCTGTGTAAGCACTCGCCTCACTGCCTGTTATGTCCGGGTGGGGCTCCACGCAGCTAGCCAAGCCGCCAGTGTGTGGTCAGGTGGACCTTAGAATCCCAGCACTAGTGACGGGTGCTGGAGCCTTCTCCCTCCCATTTGTCACTGATCTTTTAGTAAATCACGGGACAGGCTACAGGCCTTCCCTTGAATTTTTCCTTTATGCCATGTGACCTGTTCATGTCTTTTACTAAAAATATTTGTGACAAAAATCTTTACAAAGCCACCTCCCCCCTAATTTTTTTTTCCCCCCCCCCCAATAAAAAGTACCCCCCAACACTTCCAACTTCTTTAATCAAATCACTTAAATATGGGTCTATATTAAATGTGAAAAAGTGATTACTTCAGAGCAGTTACGTAGTACACCACCCTGAAAGAGTGCTATTTAAGAGTAACTAAAGAATGAACAAACAGAATTTTTTATTTAATAATTAAATAGTGACCCTTCCACGAAGGCATCTTCTCAGGCAGCCTTTAAATTTCCTACCATATCCCTGCTGTCCTGAGGCTTTGGGTCCATCTATAAAGAAGAAGTTACTTAAGACCTAGGGCAGAGTTGCAAGTCTCCTCAAAAGGACTTTTCATTCCACGTTTTGATGAAATTTCTTTGGTCAATTAGTTTTCATAAAAACAAGGTTTAACTTAGAAAGTGCCAAGATTTTAAAATCCTAGTCTGACAATGCAATAAAGGTCTAAGATGTAGAGTGAACTAAACATTCTTTGGCACTAACAGTACGAGCCTACATTACTACAATGGTTTATATGACAATGCCTGTAGGTCAGCCAATTTCAAGCCACTATTAGAGAATGACATGGGTGAGAGTACCAGGAACACCGGGGTACTTTTTAATTTGCATACAATAGCTAACACTTATTTCCCTGTAGAACTAGTTTTCATTCTATAATTTTTTTTTTTTGTTAAAAAATAGTCTCTTATACAGACAGGGCCAGCTGCGCAAAGTTTGTAGTATGAACTCACTGAAATACTGGTAAGGTCATGATAAGTAGACTAGGTGTGTCATTAAACATCATTTGATCGGGTTTCCTGACAGTCATCCAACGAAAAGAGGTATGCCATTTATTAAGGAGCCAACAAGATGCAATTCAGCAATCTATGTTAAAATTGTTTTAGTATCTTTTTATAAAGATAATGACTATCAGGTTAAGACCATCGCTGATTAAGCTCACAAAATTATCACTGTCCAACTCTTACACAAAATTTGTTTATTTAAAAACAAAAGATCAATTATGAATATACATAGGTTTGATGGTCAAAATTCACTGTTAGTGGGAAAGAAAATATGTGAGCAGAGGTGCCCTCAGAAAGAAAAAAGTCTAATGTTATTTTAATATAATTCTGTTGTAAAATACCTTCCTACTGTACCCTTCCACTCAAGGGCTACAAAGCTGCTTCACATGTGCTAGGAGTTTTAGCCTCAAAGCCCTGAGAAGGAGGTAGTGTAACCCCTATTTTTACAGATGGGAAAAAAGGCCATGTCATAGAACCATAGACTGGAAGGGACCCTCAAGAGGTCTGCTTAGTCCAGTCCACTCACTCATGGCAGACTGAATTACTAGAACCCAAGTGCTTCTCAAGTCGTGCCACACACTTGATCAGGGAAAAAGCCCCAGGCACCGGTTGTCTACCTGCCACATCTGCAGGTTCGGCCAATCGTGGCTCCCACTGCCGGGTTGCCGCTCCAGGCCAATGGGGGCTGTGGAAGGCAAAACCAGCAACATCCCTCGGCCCGCGCTGCTTCCCGCTGCCCCATTTGGCCTGGCAGTGAACCAAGGCCAGTGAGAGCCATGATCGGCCGAAACCTGTGGACGTGGCAGGTAACAAACCGGCCTGGAACCACCAAGGGGCTTTCCTGACAAGCAGCAGCCTGACTTTGAGAAACCTGATCTAGAACCATTCCTACAGGTGTTTGTCTAATCTGCTTCTTAAAAATCTCCAATGACGGAGATTCCACAACTCCCTAGGCAATTTAATTCCAGTGTTTAACCACCAGACAGTTAGTTTTTCACTAATGTCGCAACGTAAACACCTCCCTTGCTCAATTTAAGCCACTGCTTCTTGTCCTGATCCTCGTGGTATAAGAAACAGTATTCTTCCTCTTCCTTCTAAAAACTTTTACAATACTGAAAACTTATCACATCCCCTCTCAGCCTTCCTTTTCCAGATGAAAATTGAGTTTGTTTAATCTCCCTGTTACGTCATGTTTTCTAGACCTTTCATCATTTTGTCACTCCTTCTCGTGGACCTCTCTCCAAATGTGTCTTCCCACATCCTTCGTGAAAATATGGGAGCCCAAACTGGACATCAATACTGTGCTGAGGCCTAATCAGCTCAGAGTAAGATGAAGATTAACTTCTCAATGTCTTGCTTACAACCAACCTTGCTTATACATATGTTCCCCCAGAATGATGTTTGCCCTTTTTTTTTTTTTGTTTGCAACAGTGGTTACACTGTTGACTCATATTTAGCTTGGGGACTACGATGACCGCCAGACTCCCTTCTGCAGTACTCTCCCAGGCAAGTCATTTCCATTTTTATGCATGCACTGATTGTTAACTTCCTAAGTGGAGTACTTGTGCATTTGTCCTATTTACTTCAGATCATTCTTTCCGGTTTGTCCTAGACCATTTGAATTTTAATCCTATCCTCACAAAGCACTTGCATCCCTCCAGCCTTGGTATGGTCCACTAAACTTTATAGCAGCAGAGAAAATCCTGTGGCACCTTATAGACTAACAGAGAACTTTTGGAAGCTGAGCTTTCGGGGTGAATACCCACTTCGTCAGACGCAGGTAGGGAAATATTCCAGGGGCAGGTATATAGATGCTAGCAAGCAAGCTAGAGATAACGAGGTTAGTTCAGTCAGGGAGGGTGAGGCCCTGTTCTAAGCAGTAAGGTGGAACCAAGGGGAGGAGAAATGGTTCTGTAATTGGCAAGCCCATTCACAGTTTTGTTGAGTCCAGAGTCTGATATGTCAAAATTTTGCAAATGAACTGAAGCCAAGCTAGTTTCTCTTGAAGTCTGGTCCTGAGTTTTTTGCTGCAGGATTAGACCTTAAGGTCTGCTAGAGCTGTGAAATGGCTTGCCAAATTACAGAACCAGTTTTCTCTCCCTTGGTTTTACACCTCTACTGCTAGAACAGGGCCTCACCCTCCTGACTGAACTAACCTCGTTATCATCTAGCTTGCTTTGCTAGCAATATATAATACCTGCCCCTGGAAATTTCCACTACCTGCGTCTGACGAAGTGGGTATTCACCCACGAAAGCCACGCTCCAGCAAACGTCTGTTTAGTCTATAAGGTGCCACAGGATCTCCTGCTCTTTACAGATCCAGACTAACACGGCTACCCCTCTGAAACTTTATAATGTACTCTTCAATGCCATTATTTAAATCAACTGATTGAAAATATTAAACCAAATCAGACTCAGAATTTGATCCCTGTGGGTCCCCACTTGATATGCCTTCCAGCTTGATTGTGACTACTAATAACTATTCTCTTGAAATGGTTTTCAATCACTTATAGCAGCCCTCGATGCATTCTTATAGTAGCGCCATTTACATGTATCCCTAGTTTCCTGCATCTCTTTCCCTATTAAGACTTATGCGAACAGTACAAAGCCTTACTAAAGTCCAAGTCTTTTAAACTATGAATTGAGGACTTCAATAACTCAGACAAGGTAGGGGCTAGATGACCACAATGTCCCTTCTGGACTTAAAGTCTATGAGTCATATACCAACATCTACCACCCCCAACATCCACAAGACTTGTTACCTATCCAAAGAAAGCTATCAGGTTTGGATTTGACACTGTTTGTTTTTTTTGACAATTCATGCTGATTGTTGTTACTTATCACCATTATGAACTTCTAGTCAGAGGCAAGGCAAACTTAAGCCCGTGGGACCATCACTGCCACCCCTTGAACTCCCGCCCGGAGCTAGCCACCGGCCCTCCCTGCTGTACCCTCTCTGCAGCCTCAGCTCAAACCATGCTGTCAGCCGCGCTGGGGGTGGGCATTGCGAGCTTCCTGCCAGACAGCGCTGCAGCATGCCCTAGATCCAGCCGGGCAGCAGGGCGTACCCAGTCCTGCTGCCCTGACCGCATGTTAAGAGAACAGGAAGATGGGGGGGTTGATAAGGGGCAGAAATACCGGGGGGCAAAGTCAGCGGACAGTTGGATGGGGCAGAGGTTGTGAGGGGGAGCAGTGAGGGGAACAAGGAATGGGAAGGTGATGGATAGGTGTGGGAGTCCGGGCGGGGGGTCTGTCCAGGTGTGGATAGGGGTCAGGACAGTCAGGGGATGGGGGGGCTGGATGCGGGCTGAAGGTTCCTGGGAGGAAGCTGTCGGGGGGGGGGGTCCCATGAGGGGGCAGTCAGGGGACAAGGAGCGGGGGGGGGGGGGTTGATAGGTGGGAGGGTTCTGAGGGGGCCAGTTGGGGCAGGGGCTAGGCGTTTGGGGAGGTGCACTTCCTTCTCCTACCCAGTCCTAGCATAACGTTTCAGCAATCCCCATGTGGCCCCTCAGGCGCAAAAAGTCCCCCCCCCAGATGTTTTGTCAAATTGATTGCTTAAATTATTTGCTCATTATTTTTCTGGGACAGAAGTCAGAGCTGACTATCTGTAATTCCTGGGTTGTCCCTCATTTCCCTTTCTCTAGATGGGCACTGGTATTGGTCACGCTGGATTATCAAGGCACAAAGATTCAAGCTCTACAGTAAATAAAGGGGCCGGCCACTCTATGCGTACTCATGGCAGCAACAGATCAGACAGGAATGCGCAACAAAGGCAGGCCTCCTGGCACCCCAGCAGAAACGTTACCTTTAGGTGGGAACAATGATTTGTGTGTGGCGTTGGCGGGAACGGGGAGTCATACAAAGGTCTGCTGCCACCACGGGGGGAGGGGGAGAGATTTGGCAAAGGCAACACAAAGGCACGAGCCAGCCAGAAAGGAAGGCGCAAAGGAAGCACCATTATACGGGCTAGTGAGACTCTGGACAAGAGTTAAGAAAAGACCAGGGCGGGGGAACCGTCCCAGACAGAATTCACAGGAGGGAGGTGGATTGGAGAGAGGCACTTCCAACCTGTCGCTTCTCTACACGCCAGGTGCTGCCGCCCCTGCCCGCCCCTCAACCCAGACTCGGGCCACTGTCCTGCCCCGCTCCTGCCAGGCCTGGGCCCCTCTCTCCTGCCCGCTCACCGGGGGGCTGCAGCCCGCTCCCACGCTATCCTCTCCCCGAGCGGACGCTCCCAGAGAGCGGCGCCGGCCGCAGGAAAAGAGCGGGCTCGGCAGAGGCGCCTAGGCCCGGAGCCGAGCCCGGCCGCCCCCCTCCCAGGACCTCAGCCCGCATCCAGCCCCCCCATCCCCTGACTGTCCTGACCCCTATCCACACCTGGACAGACCCCCCGCCCGGACTCCCACACCTATCCATCACCTCCCATTCCTTGTCCCCTCACTGCTCCCCCCTCACAACCTCTGCCCCATCCAACTGTCCGCTGACTGCCCCCCGGGATTTCCTGCCCCTTATCCAACCCCCCATCTTCCTGTTCTCTTAACATGCCGGTCAGAGCAGCAGGACTGGTAGCCATGCTGCCCGGCTGGATCTAGGCATGCTGCAGCGCTGTCTGGCAGGAGCTCGCAATGCCACCCCCCAGCGCGCTGACAGCATGGTGAGCTGAGGCTGCAGAGGAGGGGGTACAGCAGGGGAGGGGCCGGGGGCTAGCCTCCGTGGCCGGGAGTTCAAGGGGTGGGCAGGATGGTCCCACGGGCTGTAGTTTGCCTGCCTCTGATCTAGAAGTTCATAAGGTGATAAGTAACAACAATCAGCATGAATTTGTCAAAAACAAATAGTGTCAAACCAACCTGATAGCTTTCTTTGGTAGGGTAACAAGTCTTGTGGATGGTGGGGAGTGGTAGATGTGGTATATAGACTCATAGACTTTAAGGTCAGAAGGGACCATTGTGGTCATCTAGTCCCCTAACCTGTGTCTGAGTTATTGAAGTCCTCAATTCATAGTTTAAAGACCTTGACTTTAGTAAGGCTTTTGATACTGTCTCGCATAACGTCTTAAACTAGGGAAAGAGATGCAGGAAACTAGGGAAATACAATGTAAATGGCGCTACTATAAGATGGGTGCATAAGTGATTGGAAAACCATTCCAAGAGAATAGTTATTAGTAGTTCACAATCAAGCTGGAAGGGCATATCAAGTGGGGACCCACAGGGATCAATTCTGAGTCTGATTTGGTTTAATATTTTCATCAGTGATTTAAATAATGGCATTGAGAGTACACTTATAAAGTTTCAGAGGGGTAGCCGTGTTAGTCTGGATCTGTAAAAGCAGCAGAGAATCCTGTGGCACCTTATAGACTAACAGACGTTTTGGAGCGTGAGCTTTCGTGGATGAATACATTGATAGGCTGTTTAGTGCTCGCTGTTAACATTTATTTAATTTATCCCCGACGGGGCGACCAGATCATCCAGTAATTCTTCCCAATCTGCATGAGTATAAATATTTCTTCCTGTGCATTGAGGTTATTATTTTATCACCGGCACCATTGTTAGTTTGTTGCAGTTGGAGCACGTTTATTCTCCCACCGTTGATTACCCCGTGTCCAGGCGCAGACTGGGCCCTCCCTGCGGTTTTAGCAGCGGGGGGACTGGGGGCTGCACCCCGTTTATCCGCGTCACGGGCAGGGGATCTCTCGGGTCAGCAGAAGGAGCCGGGGCTCCGGGGGCCGAGGGAGCCTTCCCGGGACCCTGCGATGAGTTTGCCCAGCCCGGGGCGGTCTCAGCCCCCGGAGGCGCCGCGGCTGAGGCTTGCGCGGAGGGGAGCCGAGCCCCCCATTCCCCATGGAAGAGCCGGACAGGTATGGCCGAGCTGCTCGGCCGCTAAGCCCACGCTGCGCGCTGATCCGGGGGGGCCCCCCCCAAAACCCCGGGGCCCGCGGAGGTAGAAAACCCGGCGGAGGAGCAGCGGGCACGTGAGGGGGCACCGGGGCCCGCGAGCGGTGAGCGGCCCGGCCGGCTGGGGAAGGGGGCGGCCGGGCTCGGCTCCGGGCCTAGGCGCCTCTGCCGAGCCCGCTCTTTTCCTGCGGCCGGCGCCGCTCTCTGGGAGCGTCCGCTCGGGGAGAGGATAGCGTGGGAGCGGGCTGCAGCCCCCCGGTGAGCGGGCAGGAGAGAGGGGCCCAGGCCTGGCAGGAGCGGGGCAGGACAGTGGCCCGAGTCTGGGTTGAGGGGCGGGCAGGGGCGGCAGCACCTGGCGTGTAGAGAAGCGACAGGTTGGAAGTGCCTCTCTCCAATCCACCTCCCTCCTGTGAATTCTGTCTGGGACGGTTCCCCCGCCCTGGTCTTTTCTTAACTCTTGTCCAGAGTCTCACTAGCCCGTATAATGGTGCTTCCTTTGCGCCTTCCTTTCTGGCTGGCTCGTGCCTTTGTGTTGCCTTTGCCAAATCTCTCCCCCTCCCCCCGTGGTGGCAGCAGACCTTTGTATGACTCCCCGTTCCCGCCAACGCCACACACAAATCATTGTTCCCACCTAAAGGTAACGTTTCTGCTGGGGTGCCAGGAGGCCTGCCTTTGTTGCGCATTCCTGTCTGATCTGTTGCTGCCATGAGTACGCATAGAGTGGCCGGCCCCTTTATTTACTGTAGAGCTTGAATCTTTGTGCCTTGATAATCCAGCGTGACCAATACCAGTGCCCATCTAGAGAAAGGGAAATGAGGGACAACCCAGGAATTACAGATAGTCAGCTCTGACTTCTGTCCCAGAAAAATAATGAGCAAATAATTTAAGCAATCAATTTGACAAAACATCTGGGGGGGGGACTTTTTGCGCCTGAGGGGCCACATGGGGATTGCTGAAACGTTATGCTAGGACTGGGTAGGAGAAGGAAGTGCACCTCCCCAAACGCCTAGCCCCTGCCCCAACTGGCCCCCTCAGAACCCTCCCACCTATCAACCCCCCCCCCCCCGCTCCTTGTCCCCTGACTGCCCCCTCATGGGACCCCCCCCCCCGACAGCTTCCTCCCAGGAACCTTCAGCCCGCATCCAGCCCCCCCATCCCCTGACTGTCCTGACCCCTATCCACACCTGGACAGACCCCCCGCCCGGACTCCCACACCTATCCATCACCTTCCCATTCCTTGTTCCCCTCACTGCTCCCCCTCACAACCTCTGCCCCATCCAACTGTCCGCTGACTTTGCCCCCCGGTATTTCTGCCCCTTATCAACCCCCCCATCTTCCTGTTCTCTTAACATGCGGTCAGGGCAGCAGGACTGGGTACGCCCTGCTGCCCGGCTGGATCTAGGGCATGCTGCAGCGCTGTCTGGCAGGAAGCTCGCAATGCCCACCCCCAGCGCGGCTGACAGCATGGTTTGAGCTGAGGCTGCAGAGAGGGTACAGCAGGGAGGGCCGGTGGCTAGCTCCGGGCGGGAGTTCAAGGGGTGGCAGTGATGGTCCCACGGGCTTAAGTTTGCCTTGCCTCTGACTAGAAGTTCATAATGGTGATAAGTAACAACAATCAGCATGAATTGTCAAAAAAAACAAACAGTGTCAAATCCAAACCTGATAGCTTTCTTTGGATAGGTAACAAGTCTTGTGGATGTTGGGGGTGGTAGATGTTGGTATATGACTCATAGACTTTAAGTCCAGAAGGGACATTGTGGTCATCTAGCCCCTACCTTGTCTGAGTTATTGAAGTCCTCAATTCATAGTTTAAAAGACTTGGACTTTAGTAAGGCTTTGTACTGTTCGCATAAGTCTTAATAGGGAAAGAGATGCAGGAAACTAGGGATACATGTAAATGGCGCTACTATAAGAATGCATCGAGGGCTGCTATAAGTGATTGAAAACCATTTCAAGAGAATAGTTATTAGTAGTCACAATCAAGCTGGAAGGCATATCAAGTGGGGACCCACAGGGATCAAATTCTGAGTCTGATTTGGTTTAATATTTTCAATCAGTTGATTTAAATAATGGCATTGAAGAGTACATTATAAAGTTTCAGAGGGGTAGCCGTGTTAGTCTGGATCTGTAAAGAGCAGGAGATCCTGTGGCACCTTATAGACTAAACAGACGTTTGCTGGAGCGTGGCTTTCGTGGGTGAATACCCACTTCGTCAGACGCAGGTAGTGGAAATTTCCAGGGGCAGGTATTATATATTGCTAGCAAAGCAAGCTAGATGATAACGAGGTTAGTTCAGTCAGGAGGGTGAGGCCCTGTTCTAGCAGTAGAGGTGTAAAACCAAGGGAGAGAAAACTGGTTCTGTAATTTGGCAAGCCATTTCACAGCTCTAGCAGACCTTAAGGTCTAATCCTGCAGCAAAAAACTCAGGACCAGACTTCAAGAGAAACTAGCTTGGCTTCAGTTCATTTGCAAAATTTTGACATATCAGACTCTGGACTCAACAAAACTGTGAATGGGCTTGCCAATTACAGAACCATTTCTCCTCCCCTTGGTTCCACCTTACTGCTTAGAACAGGGCCTCACCCTCCCTGACTGAACTAACCTCGTTATCTCTAGCTTGCTTGCTAGCATCTATATACCTGCCCCTGGAATATTTCCCTACCTGCGTCTGACGAAGTGGGTATTCACCCCGAAAGCTCAGCTTCCAAAAGTTCTCTGTTAGTCTATAAGGTGCCACAGGATTTTCTCTGCTGCTATAAAGTTTAGTGGACCATACCAAGGCTGGAGGGATGCAAGTGCTTTGTGAGGATAGGATTAAAATTCAAATGGTCTAGGACAAACCGGAAAGAATGATCTGAAGTAAATAGGACAAATGCACAAGTACTCCACTTAGGAAGTTAACAATCAGTGCATGCATAAAAATGGAAATGACTTGCCTGGGAGAGTACTGCAGAAGGGAGTCTGGCGGTCATCGTAGTCCCCAAGCTAAATATGAGTCAACAGTGTAACCACTGTTAAAAAAAAAAAAAAAAAAGGCAAACATCATTCTGGGGGACATCATGTATTAGCAAGAGTGTTGTAAGCAAGACATGAGAAGTAATTCTTCCAATCTACTCTGAGCTGATTAGGCCTCAGCTACAGTATTGTGTCCAGTTCTGGGCTCCATATTTCACGAAGGATGTGGACACATTGGAGAGAGTCCAGAGAAGAGTGACAAAAATGATGAAAGGTCTAGAAAACATGACGTAACAGGGAAGATTAAACAAACTCAATTTTTTCAATCTGGAAAAGAGAAGGCTGAGAGGGGATGTGATAAGTTTTCAGTTATGTAAAAGATTTTTAGAAGGAAGAGGAAGAATAACTGTTTTTCTTAACCACCGAGGATAGGACAAGAAGCAGTGGGCTTAAATTGAAGCAAGGGAGGTTTACGTTGGACATTAGGAAAAACTAACTGTCTGGGTGGTTAAACACTGGAATAAATTGCCTAGGGAGGTTGTGGAATCTCCGTCATTGGAGATTTTTAAGAGCAGATTAGACAAACACCTGTCAGGAATGGTCTAGATCAGTGTTTCTCAAAGTCAGGCTGCTGCTTGTTCAGGGAAAGCCCCTGGTGGTCCAGGCCGGTTTGTTTACCTGCCACGTCCACAGGTTCGGCCGATCATGGCTCTCACTGGCCGTGGTTCACTGCCCCAGGCCAATGGGGCAGCGGGAAGCAGCGCGGGCCGAGGGATGTGCTGGCTGCCCTTCCCACAGCCCCCATTGGCCTGGAGCGGCAAACCACGGCCAGTGGGAGCCACGATTGGCCGAACCTGCAGATGTGGCAGGTAGACAAACCGGCTGCCTGGGGCTTTCCCTGATCAAGTGGTGGCACGACTTTGAGAAGCACTGGTCTAGATAATTAGTCCTGCCATGAGTGCAGTGGACTGGACTAGATGACCTCTTGAGGTCCCTTCCAGTTCTATGATTCTATGACATGCCTTGTTTTCCCATCTGTAAAATGGGGATTACACTTACCTCCTTCTCAGGGGCTTTTGAGGCTAAACTCACTAGCACATGTGAAGCACTTTTAGACCCTTGAGTGGAAGGTACAGTAGGAAGGTATTGTAACAAACAGAATTATATTAAAATAACATTAGACTTTTTTCTTTCTGAGCACCTCTGCTCACATATTTCTTCCCACTAACAGTGAATTTTGACCATCAAACCTATGTATATTCATAATTGTCTTTTGTTTTTTAAATAAACAAATTTGTGTAAAAGAGTTGGAGCAGTGATAATTTGGAGCTTATCAGCGATGGTCTTACCTGATAGTCATATCTTATAAAAAGATACTAAAACAACTTTTAAAATAGATTGGAATGCATCTTGTTGGCTCCTAATAAATGGCATACCTCTTTCGTTGGGATGACTGTCAGGAAACCGATTCAAAATGATGGTTTAATGACACACCTAGTCTACTTTCATGGCTTACCAGTATTCAGGTGAGTTCATACTACAAACTTTGCGCAGCTGGCCCTGTCTGTATAAGAGGAACTATTTTAACAAAAAAAAAAAATTATATGAATGAAAACTAGTTTCTACAGGGAAATAAGTGTTAGCTATATGTATGCAAAATTAAGAAGTACCCCGGTGTTCCTGGTACTCTCACCCATGTCATTCTCTAATAGTGGCTTGAAAATTGGCTGAACCTACAGAGCATGTCATATAAACCATTGTAGTAGATGTAGGCTCGTACTGTAGTTGCAAAAGAATGTTTAGTTCACTCTACATCTAGACCTTTATTGCATTGTCAGACTAGGATCTTAAAATTCTTTGGCACTTTCTAAGTAACCTTGTTTTTATGAAAACTATTGACAAAGAATTTCATTCAAAACGTGGAATGAAAAAGTCCTTTGAGGAGACTTGCAAACTCTGCCCTAGAGTCTTAAAGTAACTTCTTCTTTATAGATGACCCAAAGCCTCAGGACAGCAGGGATATGGTAGGAAATTTAAAGCTGCCTGAGACAGATGCCTCGTGGAAGGGTCACTATTTAATTATTAAATATTAAAAATTCTGTTTGTTCATTCTTTAGTTACTCTTAAATAGCACTCTTTCAAGGGTGGCTGATACTTACGTAATCTGCTTCTGAAGTATCACTTTCACAAATAATATAGACCCCATAATTCTAAGTGATCTGATTAAAGAAGTTGAGTGTGGGTATGGGGGGAATAGGAGGTGGCTTTGTAAAGATTTTGTCACAAATATTTTTAGTAAAAGACATGAACAGGTCACTGGCAATAAAGAAAAATTCAGGGAAGCCTGTGACCTGTCCGTGACTTTTAATAAAAAGATCAGTGACAAAATGGGAAGGGAGAAGGCTCCAGCACCCGTCACTAGTGCTGGGATTCTAAGGTCCCCTGCCACCACTGGCGGCTTGGCTGCTGCGTGGGCCCCCCCGGACACTCAACAGGCAGTGAGGCGAGTGCTTACACAGCCGTTGCATGTTGCAGAAAATGTCTCCAGTGACTGACCCAAAAGGACATATTGGGGATGGTCCATGTTTACACAGCTCCAGTGGCCCCAGTATCCATTGCATAAGGAACAAAAATTTGATAATGGGCTCTTGAGTCTAGCAGACAAAGGTATAACAAGATCCAATTGCTGGAAGTTGAAGCCAGACAGATTCAGATTGGAAATAAGGTGCACGTTTTAACAGTGAGGATAATTAATTATTTACAAGGGGTTGTGGTGGATTTTCCATCACTGACCATTTTTAAACTCAAGATTGGATGTTTTCCTAAAAGTTATGCACTTGTTCAAACAGGAATTAATTCAGGAAAGTCTGATGGCCTGTGTAGACTAGATAATCACTGCATGGTCCCTTCTGGCTTAATAATCTGTGAACAGGTACACAGGGGTTGTGACCTCTATTTCAGCCTTACAGCCCGCTTCTCATTTGAATGCTACAGAGCACTTTTGAAAACTTGTGCTGCAACGTGCACGTATAAGATTGCTAGCACATCCTTTGCTAGATTTTTTTTTTCTACATTTCCTCAAATATACCATTTCCTGGAATATTTTTGTTGGTCTTAGACCGTAATTTACATAACCACATTCTGCTGTTTCCAGCATGTAATGCTGGGTAGGACAGCTCATATGTATCGCTTTACAATATATCTTTATAGCAACTAAAAAAACAAAAAAACCCACTGCTGTGAGTCTGTCATCTAGGTCTGTCTCTTGGCTGAAATGACAAACCAAGATCCTGACCAGATTCCAGATAAACTCCCTGAAATCAGTCAAGTTGAATTTGGGCTGGACGCTGATACTAGCACATCTAGCTCTTTAAAAATCACTCAAGAGGTAGAGGTGATAGTTTCAGTGACCCACCCAAATTCAACTTGACTAATTTCAGGGTGAGTTTATGTAGGGAGAATGTAGTTTCAGTAGAATAAGCCTTTTGTTTTTTGTTATAGTTTGTCTTAAACTGTTGTATAGAATTTTGCACTATTGAACAAATGCCACGTTCTGCTTTTCTATACTGGTAATTTCCTGAAAGTCTTTCACCAATGCTAGCTCCAAAGGGAGTGCAAGTTTAGGCCAGCCGCCATTGGTTTTTATTGCTGTATTGTCTAACTCTGGTTGTTCATACTGTAGAAATTAAACTTTCTTCCTCTCCAAAAGCTCAGTGATAAAACCACCTTTTAGCAGAACCCCCACTAAAGAAAAAGCCATTTGTATTTGTATGTATGGTAAATCTGTTTTCTGTTGACACCCGTTGCAACTTCCAGTAGATGAAGGTGCACCTTATATGTGCATACATTTCTTTCTACATGAGAGCTGAGGTTTTCTGTAGTTTCTAAGGTAGCGTATAGCATGAACCTTTCACTGGAAAAATTAGGAGCTGCTGGATTACATTTTGGAGTAGAGGAGAGGTTAGTTCCTGTAGAGCACCAAATGCAATCCCTCCCCACACAGATCCATTCACAGTACTGCTGCAAAAAATCACTTTCATCTCATTGCTTTGATCAGATCACCCCTCTCTTTGCATCCCTCCACTCGCTCTCTTTTCTGCATCACATCAAACATAAATTGGTTTTCATTTTCAAGGCCATTCACAGCCTACCATATGCTATTGAGATGTTGCCTCCTGCCTCTACTCTACCATTGATGCCAACTTTCGTCATCCACTTGTTAAATTTTCAAATAAGCACCTTTATGCTTTTGTCCGTCCTGCCCTTCATGCATGGGAGGAGTTCCCTGTAAGCATGTGCAAAGCTATCTTATTGACCTTATTCAAATCCTTCCTTAAAATCAGCACAGAATCCTGTGGCACCTTATAGACTAACAGACGTTTTGGATCATGAGCTTTCGTGGGTGAATACCCACTTCGTCAGATGAATGTAGTGGAAATTCCTTAAAATGCTCCTTTACCATAAAGCCTGCAACAACTTGATGGTGGTCAGACAGCTCATGTACTGAGATTGCTGTCTGCCACTCATACTGACCAATATTCTTGCGGTTTTTCTTGTGCTTCTCCATCTGTCTGTATCCACCTGTTGTCTCTTGTAAGCTGTTTGGGACAGGAACTGTCTTTTCGTTCTGTGTTTGAACAGCACTAGCACAGTGAGGTTCTGATCTCTGCCTTGGGCTTCTAAGTGATGCTGCAAGATAAATAATAAAATAATTCTCGGTGTTACATTGGGAAAAGCTAATAAAGTGGCTACTTGTCTCTTGATAGGGATGGGGGAGAAGGACGAAGGAATTGATGCATATTTCTTTCTCAAATAACTTTTGTGACCCTTGTAACTTTTCTTCTAAGATGATGGAAGATTGTTTATCAAAGAAAATAGAGATCACTGTCTCGGAAGCAGAAAAACGAACTGGAAGAAATGCCATGAACATGCAAGAAACCTATACTGCTTACCTCATTGAGACAAGGTGGGTAATAAGAACTAAGGTGAATGTAGGTTGGTAGATGAGCTATTTTTTTTAAAAGGTAGACTAGCTTCTGATTGTACATTATTTCTTTAAAACACCTATTTAGAGTCCAAGTGCAGTTACAGTGAGAGAACAGGGTTAGTTTCTGCTTTCAATTATACAATATCTATTTATGTGGGAAAGAGTACAACTTTTTATGTGAAAATGTGGGAGGTGACAAAGGGGTAGAGGAACTCTGGGCTGGTTTACACTCTGGAGGGAGATCGATCTTAGTTATGCAACTTCAGCTACGTGAATAACGTAGCTGAAGTCAACGTACTTAGATCAACTTACCGTGGTGTCTTCACTCGGTATGTCTCATCGATTCCCCTTGCACTTCTCGTTGAGGTGGAGTACTGGAGCCGACGCTAGAGCAGTCGGGGGTCGATTTATCGTGTTTATACTAGACACTATAAATCGACCCCCCCCCCGCTGGATCGATCACTGCCCTTTGATTCAGCCGCTAGTGTAGACGTGCCCTCTGGATGAGCAGCTCTAATCCATATTGTAGGCAACTGTTCATCCTGTGTTTTTTGGAAGGTGCATTTGAAAGATTTTTTGACACTGTGTTAAACAACAACCTTCCTTGATGCATGCTTGATTCTCAGGGTGAAATGTGCTTGGTCAGAATGTACGTTGTGGCTGAAAATAATGATTTGACTTATTTGGCATACAGGAAAGCAAAGGGATCTCATGTTTTGAATTTTGCTAGTTAAGTCAAAACTCGTAGCAGTTAGCTGTATGCTAAATTTATCTATTTTTTTTAAATGGTACTGAAGAAATCAAATTAACGTTTTCCTCTTTGAGGGACATTTTAAAGTAAGCATTTAATTAACCTACTTCTCTTACCAAGTACCAATTCAGGCATACTTTTGTTGTTTTTTTTATTAGAAATTGTTTTTGTTGCTTAAATGGTTTTTCAAATCAGGTGCTATTAACTGTCTACGTAATGCAAATATGGCAAACACATTTCTGTCTATGCAATGAAGATTGCTTGCAATTGTAAATGTTCAAGCAGTAGTGAACAAGTGTAAATAAAAACAGGTCAGACTTTTTCACAAGATAGATTTCCACCTGTCAAAGAGCCACTTTGATACCTTTACTCACTTTGGAAAGCACTTTGTTCCCTAAGTGGTCCCATCAATGGGACAGCTTGTGGAGATTGCTCCTATTAAGAAAAGTAAAAGGTTCAGAATCCAGCCCTAGATGGGGTCCTGTACCTGTTGCCATTGACATCAGTACCGCGTATATGTATGTATATTTTATGAGTAAATCTGGAAACGTGAAGTCTACACAGAACTTTGTGAAACTAACAAAGTTTAGTAATCTTTTACATAGATACAAAATTAATATATCCCGAAGAATTTAAATTGCAACGTAAGTGACATTTCCCATGATATGAGACACCCAGTAGTGAAGCGGCTCTTTAATTTGTAATGGCTTTCAAACATTCCTTTGTAGGGTAATTTATTTCACACTGATTGTTGATACTGTAAAGCTGCAACATACTCATGCAGAAATACCTTTGTTATATATTATGCTGAATTCTAAGAATAGATCATGACATCTTTTTTGTGCATCATGCCTCTATATGCTAATAGAGTACATGAGGTTCTCTCTCACTTTGGAAGTTTAACTTCTTAAAAGAGAAGCTCCAGGAGAGATTCCTGCTTAATTTGTGTTTATGGGTGTAACATACATATTCCCCACCACTGTAGTTTTGCATACTTGGTTACATGTGCATTTATAAAGCCATAAGATTTTTTTCCTTTAAAATGTATGGTCTTAAAGTTAGGGATGTAATGAATCTTTCGTTTAGATAAAAATACCATTTTGCCAGTATTTGTATTTGACAGCTAGGGAAGGGCAAAATCTGTAGCTAGCTGTGATATGAAGTGCACACTGGTGTGCATCTGTTAGAGCTGGACAAAATTTTCAGATAACTTTTTTTTTTGCCAAAAAATGCATATTTAAGTTTGACCAAAATATTTTGCAAATAATGTCAAATTCACGAATTGTTGTGGCTGAAAATACCAAAACATTTTGATTTTTTTCTTTTCAGGCTGATTTTTTCCTTCAGTTTCATAAAGGAAAAGCCTTCAAATGAAATATTTTGGGTTGAATGAAATGTTTTGTTTGACCTGAAACAATTTTTTTTCTGGTTCAGCCAAACTGGAAAATCATTTGTTAGCACAACTCTAGTCTCTCTATACAGCCCTAAACCATGCTGATGCCTTCTCCAGTTCCCATCATTTTTGCTTGCACAGCTCTTTCCCAGTGCCAGAGATGCCTCTCATTGCCCATGTTCCTGCTTCCTACCACTCAGATTCTTATTCAGTGGTCAGCAACTGCTAAGGCTAATTACATAGTTGTCAGACAAATACTGAAAATGTGAATTTGTCCCATTCTATTTGCAAGGCGTGCTGGCTTCCCAATACAAATGTAATTGCAGGCTATTAAACTTGCATCATACTGAGCTTGTAAATTTGAGTGGACTTCACAATATGCCTGAAGATAATAGGATATTTTGATGTTCTGTAGCTAAGGAATAAAATTCAGTTCACAATAGCATGAAAGAAGAACATTCAGTAACAGTTGCATTATATTTACGATTATTCATGGTTTCCAAGGCTTCCACTGTCCAGGTTTTAAATATGGGGTGGTGATGGTTGTTTTTTTTTTTTTTAAAGTCAAATTGTACAAATAACTAAGAGTGTACTAAACTTGAATGCAACAGTGGCAGTCAGAAAAGTTAATAGAATGTTGGGAATCATTAAGAAAGGGATAGATAAGACAGAAAATATCATATTTTCTCTATATCAATCTATGGTATGCCCACGTCTTGACTACTGCGTGCAGATGTGGTTGTCCCATTTCAAAAAAGATATATTGGAATTGGAAAGGGTTCAGAAAAGAGCAACAAAAATTATTAGGTGTATAGAACGGCTTCCATATGAGGAGAGATTAATAAGACTGGGACTTTTCAGCTTGGAAAAGAGACAACTAAGGGGTGATATGATTGAGGTCTATAAAATCATGGCTGGTGTAGAGAAAGTAAATAAGAAAGTACTGTTTACTCATTCTCATAACACAAGAACTAGGGGTCACCAAATGAAATTAATGGGGGGCAGGTTTAAAACAAACAAAAGGAAGTATTTTTTCATACAACGCATAGTCAACCTGTGGAACTCTTTGCCAGAGGATGTTGTGAAGGCCAAAACTATAACAGAGTTCAAAAAAGAACGAGGTAAATTCATGGAGGATAGGTCCATCAATGGCTATTAGACAGAATGGGAAGGGATGGTGTCCCTAGCTTCTGTTTGCCAGAAGCTGGGAATGAGCGGCAGGGAATGGATCACTTGGTGACTGCCTGTTCTGTTCATTCCCTCTGGGCACCTGGCTTTGGCCACTGTCAGAAGACAAGATGCTGGGCTAGATGGACTTTTGGTCTGACCCGTTATGGCCATTCTTATGTTCTGATGAATGTGCCTTGGTAATGGAAGATAAGTATGTGGCTATTGGAAATATACCAAGCTGGGCACACGTACAAACTGAGCTGTGAGAAGATCTAATGTGTTTCGAACTATCCTTGGGAGTCAGTGAAACCCACTAACTAGTTTGTTTCAAAATGCAAGTGATAGTATCTCCATCTTCCTTTAGGAAAAGGATGTATGCAGTGAATTTTAAAGTTTCACCCACGCCATCGTCAGATGGGATTTCCTTATTGATCTGTTGTTTATCAGTGACCATTAGAAAACTTGGTGTGGATTCTTTCTCTGACAACGCGTTGCAGCACTGTAGGCTGCGAAAGTCCAGCACATCTCAGATGTCGGACTTCCCAAAGGGATCCCATTTTATTTAAATTCTTGGTTTACACTGTTAGCATTGACTCAATAGATCTTACGGATAAAACTTTTTTCTTCTGTTTTCTATTTTCTAACAGTCTTGAGAAAGCATATCCATATCCAGCATCGATAAAATCACTGTCAGAGCACTTGTCCTCTTCAAAGCACTTGATAAACATACATCAGTCTTTGCAGTACCCCCTTGAGAGAAGTAGGTAAATGCCATCTACATTGTACAAATGAGGGAGAGAAGCTAGAGTGAACATGGGTGCCTAAAAGTCAGGCACCTAAATAATAGTTGCCTGATTTTCAGAGATGCTGAGCACCTGCATCTCCTGCTTCGTGCAGGAGGAAATGCAGGTATTCAGCACCTCTGAAAAATCAGACAACTTTTAACTTAAATAAAAAAGCTTTAGGTACCCATTTGAAAATGTTGATGTAAGTGATTTTGTCTGATGACAGCTCTCTTTGGCAGCTTTCAAACCTACCAGTGTCTGGTAGAAACAGCTGAAATGTGAGACAGATGAATGAAATGTGGCCCACCTGTGTTCCACACTGCCACAACTGACAAACTATAATGGTTTTTAACCATGGAATCTGTTTGAGTGGTTCTCTTTTTAAATCCAGTTTGTCTTAAAGAAAACTGGAAAAAGAGCATTTCTATCACGTGCAACAATAAAGATGCTGTCATTTGGGCTGTTGGCAGGGTTTGAACCTAAGACGTACAGAGCTAAAGTATGAAGTTTTAGCCTTCATGTAAACCAGCCGCTAGAGGGAGAAGTACTGAAACACATAACATTCTACCACCATAGCAAATAGTCGGGTATCAGGAGTCCTCGATTCTAGTCTTGCGTCTGGGAAGAGCATGGTGTAGTAGTTAGACAGGATAGCCAAGTACTTTAGTTTGTTGCGTTCAGAAGGAAAGCCAGTGGGGCAGCATGGCTTTGACCCAAGTTTTGTTTCTAGTTCTGGTAGAAATGATCTTGTAAGCTCTCAGCTAAATTATTTGTAAAATGGGAGAAATAATACTTGCCTCCCCCTAGGGTCCGGGATATAAGCCATTGCTTAACTGTAAGGGGTTTTAAAGTGTATATATAAATACAGACAGTGAGAGAAGTGATCCTGGAATCCATAGCTTGCTGGCTCCTACGTCAGTGCCCTTTCCCTTACACCAGAGTATTGTGAGGGTTTCTGTCTTCTCCATGGAACATAAAGTAAGTTTCCATGAGGGCAGTATAGTACGTCATCACTGACCTAGGTGTTCAGATTTCATGGTGAAGGCATATGACCAGATAGGTATGATGTAATCTATAAAGATGTTAGAATGCAGGATGACTATTCACGATGTAAGTAAGAATATCTGCTAAATCTAAGATAATACTAAACTAAACATGGTAAGTTTGTGTGTGTGTGTGTGTGTGTGTTTTTTTGTTGTTTTTTTTTTCCTTTTCCTAAATATCTTTCCACTGCTGGAGGCACTGTTTCAGGTTCAGTCCATATGTTGACTTGACCCTTGTCCTAAAATCTTATTCAGGAGATTTAGGGGGATGAACCCTGCTAACCCTGGTTTTTGTTTGTTTGTTTGTTTGTTTGTTTTTTACCAATTGGTGATTCTTGGGATGCAAAAGTGTTTTCTGTCAACAAAACTACCTTTTATCAATATATTTTGGCACACTATGATCAGTAACTTGCAAAGGATGTTTGACATTACTGTCCCTTAATGGCTCTTATTCTGTTTGTCATGAGACCCCAGTATAGAGATCAATTTTTGGAGAGGAAGGACTGCATGACTCTAACAGGTACACATATACAGCATTTATATAGAGGATCAACACGGTGTGGAGCAACAGTGGATCAGTGGAGGATCAGTGGAGCAACAGTGTCATTTATTGTGTGAATGCTGAAAGATCAAAGGCAAAACCTAACCATGTAACTTAAACAGTCGAAAGAGGGTGTTTGGTTTTACAAGGAAATAAAGCTCATATGTTTCCTTCCTTTCTCATTTAAGATTCATGAAGTAATTTCTCTTTATACTACATTAAGAGCTGTTTAATGGCTCATTTCAGATCATTAGTTTATATAGCAAATGGGAAGACGTTAAGTAGATGAGCTAAATTTTTCACATTGGCACTTTGAATTAGGGTAAAGGAATGTGGCTTTTAGAGTAACCTAATCTCCTAATCACTTATCATAACATCAGTTATGGAGGTAAAAGTTGAAGGTTTTAATTTTTGTCATTTAATTTTTTCCAGGCAGGCTGGTTCAGCCAATGAATAAAGTGTATTGTTGGAACTGTACTTCGAGGGGAAACATATGGTTTTCCTATCTGAACATTGTACAAGCATTATATTGTATTTTTAAAACCAAAACAAATTGAAAAGTTTGATTGAATGTCAACAAGTGATTATGATCTTAATTGAAGCTGTGTCTACAATACTTGCATTTTATGATGGAGTTCATGATGTGGCCTCAAAAATTAGATGGTAATGAAGGTATTAAGTGTAATGAGTACCTCTGTGAATTTCTACTTCCTTTTGGAACAAGTTGCTCGGGAGACCGATTCTTGTAATCGGTGACATTTTATGGCTTCATAATGCAGCCAGGTGGAGACATATTTTATAAGATTAAAAAATGCTTTCTCCCATCTTGCCTGCTTCTCCCAAATCCATCCCCACAAAATTCCAGTCCCTCATTAGTACCGTATTGAAAAAGCCAATTCTGTGGATGAAGGTTCACAATCAAGATTTGTATGGTTTTTGTCCATCACAGCTCTGCAAAAGCATCCGGTCTTGCTTTCCCAGTCTTATCCCACTCAAACTCTCCAGTTCTTTGTATTTCTCCAAGTTACATATCATCCATTTCTCCTTGGACTATCAAAAAATTGGGGGAGGAAAGTAGAGGTGGTGTTTCCTCTCTTAACTATTTACTGCAGCAATGAATATTTTGAACTACAAATGACTGTAAATGTTAGTTAAGGAGTTAGGCTTTAGGACCATTATTAAAGTTAGTTGAATAGGCTTAAGAAGCATAAGTCTTGTAGGATTGCATTGTTTTTTTTTAAATACGTAAAAGGAATTTAATGCTTGTGCAGGTACCTGATTAAAGCTCTGGAGACTGTAGTCATCTTCATAGAATACTGTCATATCAGTATACCTCAATACTTAATCTGGAGTGACCACTTGTAGGGATGAGAGCATTCAGTCCATTGGCTTCTGGGTTCAGACGTAGGCTTTTGTGAGTGGGAGAATTGGCCCTCCCTAGACATATAGAGGAGGGAGTAAGCCATCCCATGCTGGAGGCAGCCCCCGGAAGAAACTGGGATTTCCCCAGCTACATTTGGGAATAGCAGAAGCAGGGAGCTTGGAGAAGGCGTATTCAAGGATCCTAGTGCAGGGGTTCTCACAACACATTTGGTGGCATCAGAGTGTGGCTACCAACTCCTTGCCGGTGGCCGCTCTGACATTTTTCCTAAAATACTTAACTAACTTTAGGAAAAACAAATAAATACGCACGTATACATATCATTGTAATTTATTTATGTACCATATTTTTTGCAGACACAATAATAAAAATAATGTACGGTTGTCTCTCTTCTTTACTAGACCTAAACAGAATAGAAACACAAATAAGGTGCTTTTCATGTTCTTGTCTTTTTTTCTTGTTTTTTCTGCTTTTTTGGTTGGTTTTAAAAACAAAACAAAACAAAAAAAACCTTGCTGGCTACTCAGTCTGCTGTGAAAAGATATTAACAAGCACACAAATATTACTTTTTGCAGCAGACTTACTCAGCCCCAGCAAGCCCGGGTACAAGTTAATCCCTGGATGGAAGGTGGGTACAGAGTCAGCAGGGGCCAGGGGTGATGGGACACTGCGGGAGGCAGCAGAGCCCAGGAGTGATACGGGGATGAGCTTGGGGCCAGAGCCCACCACTCTTGTGGCCGGGGAATGGAGCTCGAAGCCCTGTGGCTGGAGCCTGCTGCCTGATGCTCCAGGGCTGAAGCCTGACCCCATTGATTGGGAAGGTGGGGAACTTGCACCTGTTGCCTGCTCTTCCAGCTTTTGTCTCCAGTCTCCAGAGAGGGCAGGGTCCAACCACTGCTGCTTCTGCCCTCCCCCTCTTCCTTCTCCCAAATCACTGCCCAGGAGGCTGTGGCCACACGAAAAGTCCCTGGTGAGCGCATGCAAGAAACACTGCCCTAGCGTCTGTATGCTTGTGATGTTAGCAGGCAGCTTTTCACAACTTGAAATCTGGATGTTATTTTCTGTGTGACCCTCTCGCTCACCCTCTGCTGCCAGGCTCGCTCCCCCTGTTCACTCTGTTCCTCTCCGTGTTTCTTCTGCCCCCCGCCCGCCCATTCTTCCTTGCCCCATAACAAACTAAAAGGAAAGGGAACTAACTTGATGTGTATCATTCATACTGATCACTCCCCTTTGTCTTTTGCCTTTTTAGTTTACTCTTACTTACCTATTGCACTGACCAATCTAAGAAGAGAGTTTGAATGTAAACTTTTTAGGGCAGAGACTGTCTTGCCATACGTGTATATGGCACCTAGCACAACCAGGTCCTGATTGTGACTGGGGCTTTGGGTGCTACCATAACACAAATAATAAGATAGCTTCCACAAATGTAGATACTCTGTCTTGGTGACGACTCCTTAATCAGTAACTGAAGTAGTATATGTAATTCCTCCTTCTCTCCATGCGGGTAGACTAAGTTTATGTTTCTGCTGTTGAGGGCTGAGGGGGTAGGAAGTAAGGGATTGATTTAGGTGATCTCTTCTCTTCTCTCTCCCGCCCCTCCTTTTATTTTGAATACTTCTCGACTTAGTCTCTCATTTAGAGGTGTGATTCTTCCCCCCCGCCCACATAAGTAGACTGATGAATACTAGGAACAATGCATGTTAGATTGTAATTCCTTAAAAATATTTGGTAGAGCCAACCAGTCCCTTTCAAAGCTGATACAATGGGAGTATTGTGAGAAATGAAGAAACAGTTAGGTCCTTGGTCCAAATGACCCTCCTCTGCAGCCTTCTGGAATCATAGGACTGGAAGGGACCTCGAAAGGTCAGTCCAGTCCCCTGCACTCAAGGCAGGGCTAAGTATTATCTAGACGAAGTAGTATTCTAGCTTTGCCTCCTTCTGTCTTATTTTTATGTAACTGCTTCTAGTTTAATATGCCCTTGCATAGTTTATATTGATTCTCATGGGATTTGATCAGAACTTAGCTTTATAAAGGCGCATTCTGTGATCAAGAACAGTCAGCATGGATACACCAAGGGGAAGTCATGCCTATCTAACCTAATTGCCTTCTATGGCTCTGTGGATGAGGGGAAAGCGGTGGACGTGTTATTCCTTGACTTTAGCAAAGCTTTTGATACAGTCTCCCACGGTATTCTTGCCAGCAAGTTAGATGTTTTGGCTGCATGAATGGACTGTAAGGTAGATAGAAATCTGGCTAGATCGTCGGGCTCAATGGGTAGTGATCAATGGCACCATGTCTAGTTGGCAGCCAGTATCAAGCGGAGTGCCCCAAGGGTCAGTCCTAGGGCTGGTTTTGTTCAGTATCTTCATTAATGATCTTGAGGATGGGCTGGATTGCACCCTCAGCAAGTTTGCAGATGACGCTAAACTGGGAGGAGTGGTAGATACACTGCAGAGTAGGGATGGGATACAGAGAGACCTAGACAAATTAGGGGATTGGGCCAAAAGAAACCTGATGAGGTTCAACAAGGACAAGTGCAGAGTCCTGCACTTAGGACAGAAGAATCCCACTCACTGCTACAGATTCGGGACAGAGCAGCTAGGCAGCAGTTCTGCAGAAAAGGACCTAGGGGTTGCAGACGAGAAGCTGGATATGAGTCAACAGTGTGTCCTTGTTGCCAAGAAGGCTAACGGCATTTTGGGCTGTATAAGTAGGAGCATTGCCAGCAGATTGAGGGACGTGATCATTCCCCTCTATTCGGCATTGTTGAGGCCTCATCTGAAGTACTGTGTCCAGTTTTGGGCCCCACACTACAAGAAGGATGTGGAAAAATTGGACAGAGTCCAGTGGAGGGCAACAAAAATGATTAGGGGGCTGGAGCACATGACTTATGAAGAGAGGCTGAGGGAACTGGGATTTAGTCTGCAGAAGAGAAGAATGAGGGGGGATTTGATAGCTGCTTTCAACTGCCTGAAAGGGGAGAAGGAGTCCAAAGAGGATGGAGCTAGACTGTTCTCAGTGGTAGCAGATGACAGAACAAGGAGTAATGGTCTCAAGTTGCAGTGGAAGAGGTTTAGGTTGGATATTAGGAAAAACTTTCGCTAGGAGGGTGATGAAACACTGGAATGGTTTACCTAGGGAGCTGGTGGAATCTCCTTCCTAAGAGGTTTTTGAGGTCAGCTTGACAAAACCCTGTCTGGGATGATTTAGCTGGGGATTGGACCTGCTTTGAGCAGGGATTTGGACTAGATGGGCTCCTGAGGTCCCTTCCAATCTTGATATTCTACGATTCTCTTGTCATGTTAAGGCTGCAGTCCTTAACATAAGAGTAGAATATGACATGAGTAAAGTAATACTAAGTGATCCCACTTGATGTCTTGAGTCTTAATTCAATATTAGTTAAATGAATGGATATCTTGGAAGCAAGCTTTAAAGAAAGTAAAAATAGTGTCCTCCTGATTGATTAATAGAAGATGTACAGTATTGCCAGTTTCAGGCATTCAAAAATCATGAGTCATGTCTGAAAATCATGAAATATTTTTAAAATAATAAGTTCTGGGTACATTTTTCTTTGCCTTCTGATATGAGTCTTTAGATTACAGTTGGGGCATGTTTTCTGGCTCTTGTCACTAGCCCCCATGGTTGATGAATTTTTTTTAAATGAAACGTTGACTCTTTTGACTGCAGAAGCTGGGGTTTTAAGAAAAACACCAAATATTGAGCTACGTTATAAAACTGTGAGAGTTGGCAACACTGGATATAACAGAACAATTATTTTAGAAGGCTGATTTACAAGGGGGAAAAGTACCATTCTCTAGTCTATTAATTATTTAAGGACTGATCCGACATGAAAGACAAACTCCTTAACTTTATCTTAAGGAGTGATGGAGAGCCATACTTAAAATTCTAGCTGCTGCCTTTATAAATGTAGTATTACCAAACCCTGGATGACTTTCTAGTATCTCTGTGAGAGGAGACATTTTTAAATGATATAAAAGCATATTCATGGTTCATTTGGGGAAGGGATTAGCAGCGTTTGCAGCTGCAGACTACTGCTATCCAGAGTCATCCTTGAAAGGTGCAAGCTGGTGTGCAGATTTTTCAGTACTGACTCACTGATACTATTGATCTTGGTCTTGAGAGACCTCACTTATTTGGAAAGTGAGAGATGTAAACCCAGGTCTTAAATAGCACTGAGAGTTGATTGGATTATACACACAAAAAAGTGATTTTTGTGGTATGGATTTTGTCTAAGAGTTGCAGTGAAACAGCCACTGAATAGCTTGCCAAAGATGAAAAGCTATTGGTTTATGCTCTAAATCATCTACAGCTATGTAAGCCTGTGGAATGATTTAGCGAGGGGTGGGAGGACATTGCAGTCAACAGGACCTCTTCCTAAAGGGCTAGTATTGTCAAGAAAATAAAATAAAATGTTGGTAGGTGACAAAAACACTTCCCAGCTTGAAGTTCAGCTCAGTTTTTTGGCCCTTTTCCTCCCAACCCCCCGCCCACAACTTCTTGAAGACATTCTGTCTCCCAAAGAGCCACCTGTGAAACGAAGCGGGTAATGTTCTTGTCCCCTATCATAAGCAGAAATTTGTAAATAAGAAGGAAGGTAACTTTTGTCTATTTTGAAAAATTGACAGTCCTACTAAAAATGTTCAGAAATAGGTTGTGAGGAAGACCTGAAACAGTCAACATAAATTTGACCACAGTTTGAATTACTGTGGCCCATATTCTGCAGGAATTCACCCTAGATTATCATAATTTTTTAAAGGCCAAAGGTACCATTATGAATTTTTTTTAAAAACTTCTGCTCTTTTAGCATATTTAAGTTGTAAGGGAGCTGGGTTGCTTCTAGCAGAATTTTGACCTCTAGATCCATTAAAGAAGTAAACATATAAGAACACTGTCTGGTACATACATGCTTTTTCATACTGTGTGTTTCCTCTGAGACCCAATGAATTAACTCCCAAAAGATTGAACATATGTGTCTTCTGTTAGTAGAGACAGTATAATTTAAAAATACCCCAGTACTTCAATGAAGATCAAAAGTCTGCTTGCATAGAAAAACTTAAACTGTAGAAGGAAGATCTAGGAAAACAAAACAATCCAAAGCCACATTAAATCCTACACCAGGGGTAGGCAACCTATGACATGCGTGCCGAAGGTGTCACACAAGCTTATTTTCAGTGGCACTCTCATCGTGTGGGTCCTGGCCACTGGTCCGGGGGGGGGCGGGGGGGGTTCTGCATTTTAATCTAATTTTAAATAAAGTTTCTTAAACATTTTTAAAACCTTATTTACTTTACATACAACAATAGTTTAGTTATATATTATAGACTTATAGAAAGAGACCTTCTAAAAAGGTTTAAATGTATTACTGGCACGCGAAACCTTAAATTAGAGTGAATAAATGAAGACTTGGCACAGCACTTCTGAAAGGTTGCTGACCCCTGTGCTACACACTATGTCCAGTAAATATTGTTATGCTCATAAGTGGTTGAGAGGATCTGCTCTAGATGACTAATTAGTAGTAAAATTTTTAACCAAATCTTAACGGAATTAAAATAGGAGTGGACCAAATGTGTGCCACACTCTTACAGTATAGCCCACCCTTTGTAACAGGGAGGTAGTGTTCCATCAGATCAAGACAGCACTTAATGGAGGAATCTGTATTCCCCATGTAGTCAGAGTGATGGCTGATCTACTCCACTTTGTACAGACTGAAATGTGGCCTGCTGGCTCCAGCACTTTTTCAATATAGTTCTTCAGCAAAGCTTTCTCTTTCCCTCTGTACCACAAATTAGAATAAAGTTGCATCCTGTTGGTGGCAGTCTTGCTTAAGTGACAGTTACAGCCATTGTAACAATATCATTGAAGGAGGCCACAGTTTGTAAACTAAATGATCTCCAGCTTTAAAAATACACAGACTGGAGGTTTTTAATATTGAAATACTTAAAATTGTTTAAATGCAGGCGACCCAATCCTGAACTCCCTACCAGTGTCATCAGTGGGGAGTTACTTGCTGAATTCCATTGGGAGTTACTCCTCCATAAAAAGCTCAGGGCTGAACCCTAAAGTTCTTTTGTTGTAAGTCAGTTTCTCTGTTTTGCTTTAGTACTGGTCTAATTCTTTTACCTACTGGTCACCAGCAATACCACTGATACTATTTATAATTCAAATAGTCTTGAAATAAGTTATATTCCTCTTTCCTCGCTCCTAAGGAAAAAATAACTTACAGCTTACATGCAATGAGAGATGTTTGCTCTGAACTCTGAGTGCTGCACTGCCTTTCATACCTGCATTATAAGGGGCTGAGCTAATGCATTCATTCTTTGAGTACAGCTGTGTAGGCAGCCGCATCTTCTTAGCCCTGGTCTACACTACACAGTTAGGTCGACATAAGCTACCTTACAATGTCAGTGTACACACTACGGCCTTACTCCCACTGATGTCGGTGTAGTAGAGCACTTACATAATAACTCCACTTCCATGAGAAGCATAGGGCTTATGTCAGTGTAGTTAAAGCGATGCAGGGTCCATGTAGACAGCGCATTCCTTACATTGGCTGTTCTCTGAGCTGTGAAATTGACAAGAAAGTCCTCCCTACTGGGCTGCCCCCCATGCTGGTTTCCCTGCTCCCAGCTGGATTGTTGCCCAGGCTCCCTGCTCCCCGCTTGGAGCTGGACTGCTCTCAGGATCCCAGCTCCCTTCTGGATGCCCGGCTGCACCAAGGCTCCCGGCTCCTGGTGGTGAGGCGAGATTCCAGGCAGCTGCCCTGCTCTCAAGGAGAGAGGGCAGGGTGACAGGGCCCCAGAGGCTAGCCGGGCTTTTGGCAGAGAGTGCGAAGCTGAGAGCCCCAGAGGCTAGCTAGGCTCCTCACGCTGCCCCTCTTAGGTCAGTGGAAGTGCTACTGGTGAGGACGCACCACTGACTGAAAGAGGGTAGTGTGGACATGAACCACTGTAGTAATTACTGCGGTAGATGTAAGTCAACCTAATTTTTTAGTGTAGACATGACCTTAGAGTGGAGATGGATTGTGATGCTGTGGCAATGTTATTGGATAAAGCTGTGGTTTGATTTAGATCTGTTTTATAAATCTTGGTGTCTGTCAGCAATTTGAGTGTGTTTTCTGGCTTAAGTGGGGTTCATCCAGTTTTGTTTTTTAATCAGCAGCAGTTTTATGTGTTGGAATGTTTATGAATGAGTATCTTCTTGGTGGTGGATGTTTCCTGTGGAAATCGTATGTGTGTGGTTTCAATTATTTGGAGTAAAACTACTTAATCAAAAGGATGTTTTAAGCATCTTGATTAAAAACATGCTCTGCCCATATGGGGAAAGAATGACTGACTTAAAGTAACGGGTGATAATGGGATAGCTCTTTGTTGTTTAAAGTTCATTTACTTAATCCAATGTTAAGTCATTAGTACAGTACAGGAGCTGAAACAGTATACAGAACAAGGATTTTGTGGTGCTTAAATTTATAATGGGGCTGTGTTTTTCAGGGTTCAAATGTTGATCATGTAGCTTCATTTTCTTAAAATGTACCACATAGCTTTGGTAAGATTATTGGAATTTAGTCTTGTAACTTAGAATTTTGTTTTTAAAAAATCAGATTAATGGTTGTCTTAGTTCTTTAGATACCTTTTTAAAAAAAATCTTTCTCCACAGCTAGAAATAATGGATAGGAGCAGGTTCAAACTTGACATTGTACAGCTTGGAAGAAACAGGGCACTGTACTGCTGAGTACCATTAAATCTTTATAGCTGGTAATTCCATGGCAGAGTTAATAGTACTCACTGTAAATTTATACCAGCAGTTCCCAGAATACATTTACTGCTGCTTAGAAAAATTAAATTTGGTCACTTAATAAAAAGCAACAATATTTTTAAATCTACTATAGGTTTGCACATTGAGGACCCTGTTTTGAGTTTCTTTGCATGTGCGTATTTCACTATATCACTGGTGGGCAACCTGCGGCCTGTCAGGGTAATCCCCTGGTGGGCCACGAGACAATTTGTTTACATTGACCGTCTGGAGGCACGGCCGCCCGTGGCTCCCAGTAGCCACGATTTGCCATTCCTGGTCAATGGGAGCTACAGGAAGCGGCAGCCAGCATGTCCCTGCGGCCCACACTGCTTCCCACAGCTCCCATTGGCTAGGAACAGCAAACCACGGCCACTGGGAGCTGTGGATGGCACAATGTAAACAAACTGTCTCGTGGCCTACCAGCAGATTACCCTGATGGGCTGCGTGTGGCCTGCGGGCCACAGTTGCTGACCCCTGTACTATATGGTGGTTTATAGGTGAGCAACATATCAGTAATATTTTCTGGTTAAATTCTAACATGTAGTGTTGCATTATAGCAGAATGTCCTGTGTATGTTAGAGGATGGGGGTTATTTATTACATAATTATTTTATTATTTATAAATATATATATTGTTTTTCATCCCAAAGGATCCCAAAATGCTTTACAATCTGTAGCAATACAGGTTTCAGAGTAGCAGTCGTGTTAGTATCCGCAGAAAGAACAGGAGTACTTGTGGCACCTTAGAGACTAACAAGTTTGAGCATAAGCTTTCGTGGGCTACAGCCCACTTCATCGGATGCATGTAGTGGACAATACGGTAGGAAGACACAGACACACACACAACATGAAACAATGGGTGTTACCATACACACTCTAACAAGAGTGATCAGTTAAGGTGAGCTATTATCAGCAGGAGAGAAACTTTTTGTAGTGGTAATCAAAATGGTCCATTTGCAGCAGTTGACAAGAAAGTTTTGAGGAACAGTGGAGCGTGGGGAATAAACATGGGGAAATAGTTTTACTTTGTGTAATGACCCATCTACTTCTAGTCTTTATTCAAGCCTAGTTTAATGGTGTCCATTTTGAAAATTAATTCCAATTCAGCAGTCTCTCGTTGGAGTCTGTTTTTAAAGTTTTTTTGTTGTAATATTGCAACTTTTAGGTCTGTAATCGAGTGACCAGGGAGACTGAAGTGTTCTCTGACTGGTTTTTGAATGCTATAATTCTTAACATCTGATTTGGGTCCATTTATTCTTTTATGTAGAGACTGTCCGGTTTGGCCAATGTTACATGGCAGAGGGGTATTGCTGGCACGTGATGGCATATATCACAAGCCCCTGATGGTGTGGCTGATGTGGTTAGGTCCTGTGATGGTGTCCCTTGAATAGATATGCAGACAGGGTTGGCATAGGAGTTTGTTGCAGGGTTTGGTTCCCGGGTTAGTGTTTTTGTTGTGTGGTGTGTAGTTACTGGTGAGTATTTGCTTCAGGTTAGGGGGGCTGTCTGTAAGCAAGGACTTGCATCCATCTTTGGACGTTCTTTCCATGCTGCTTTTTACACACATGGAACACTCCTCAGAACCGGTTCAGAAAGCCGCTACCTTTTCCACATTTAAATCCCATCTGAAGATACACTTCTACCATGATGCCATCAAGAAATTAAGCTAAGGGCAGTTGGGGTAGATTATGTATCTAATGAAAATAACAAAATACAATATTTTTGAGGTGGAGAGTAGGGGAAGAAGGGTTGTATTATCAGGATTTAACCAATTGCGCTGAATACTTTACTTGTATGTTGTACCTAGTTACCCTTCCTTTAGCCAGTTTGTTTTATTTTGGGTTTGAGTTTTCTTGGACTGTAAACTCTTAAATCCTCTGAATATGAAAAGGACACCATCTTGAAGTCTAGACAACTTAAAAGATCTTTCAGGTACTACACTTATTTCTGAGGCCTTTTTAAACATCTGTGTGGCTTTAGAATTGCACTTACATAGGTGTTTTTAAAATGTGTGTTTTTCCTCCACAGTTGCTGTGTGAAGATCCAGACAAATAGGGAAGACTGATTTTAATTATGAGATTGAGCCAGTGGACACTTAGGCTGTGTCTACACTTCCACTTTCAGCGCTAAAACTTTTGTCGTTCAGAGGTGTGAAAAAATACCCTTGAGCTACAAAAGTTTTAGCGCTGAAAAGCAGCAGTATAGACTGCATTATCCCTGAGAGCCACGCTTCTGGCAATAAAGCTACCACCGCTCATTTGGGGTGGCTTTTTTATTGCTGGGAGAACTCTCCCCCGTGATAAAGCATTTCTTCACTACCCACATCACAATGCTGCCGCGGCCGTGCTGTAACGTGGGTAGTGTGGACAGTACTTATATCAAGCATAAGACTCAATCCTGCAAGGTGCTAAATACTCCTGTGAAGTTCTGAGGCCCTTTGACTTCTGCAGAAGTCAGTGGGACTTGAGGGCTAGAGGTCGTTAAAGGATTGAACCCATAGTGCTCACTGCTGTGAGTAATAACTTTGGTGGCATGAGTACAGTTACTCATATGCATAACTGTTTGGTGGGTTGGGCCCTAGCTGACTCTCTGAAGAGTGAAATGAAATGCACAAAATAAATGACAGGAAAATGGGGTAAGGGGGAATCTCAAATCTTCCGGTTACTGGTAAATGTAAAAATCTTGAGGGATACTTATACCAGTAATAGGTTTAAAAGAAAATTCAGGTAACTTTGTGAAATAACTTGGTGTCCATTTTAAAAAAAAATCTTAAATACTGAAGAATGTTAAATTATTAAAGTAATCACAAGTGGGGTGCTATGATTTTTTGTTTTATATATATATTAGGTGTCTGAATTGTAACAATTGTACTGATGGCCTTAGAAAAATATCAGTAACAGTTTGGATTTTATTTTATTTTTCAGAGCTGTTGAGTCTCAGACTGAAGGACAGTGCTCCCCACCAGACTCCCTTTGGAGGCGATACAGTGAATTTGAGTTGCTGAGGAATTATTTGTTAGTTAACTATCCACATATTGTTGTTCCACCTTTACCAGAAAAAAGGGTAAGAAAATTGAAACTTCAACTCACTTTGGCTTACATTTAGCACTGAATTTAGCTGCTCTTAATTCTATTCTGTTCACACAGGCTGAGTTTGTTTGGCATAAGTTATCAGCGGATAACATGGATCCAGACTTTGTGGAAAGACGAAGGATTGGTTTGGAAAACTTTTTAATACGTGTGGCTTCGCATCCCATCATTTGTCAGGACAAAATTTTTTATTCCTTTTTAACACAGGTATTGTAGAAAGGCTTTCTTTATTTCTAAGTACTTCCCTCCACTTTAACTTAGTTGTTCAGCTTTTAAATATTAAACGCTAATAACTTTTCTTCAGTGACTTATAAATTGTTTCCTGCTCTACTTCTGCATTAACAAATTAAAGCTGGGCAAGTGTTATTAGGTCATCTAATCTACCTCCTGTCAGTACACAGTGGTGCTTTACAATGTGCCTTATAAGTCTTTTTCCAATCTCAATCTAAGGCCGTTAGGGGATGAGATTACCACATTCCTTAGAACTCTATTCCAGAACTTAATGTAACTCAGTCAGGAAGTCTTTCCTGACACTAAATATAAATATTTAGCATGTTATACATTTTGCTGCATTTACTGCCACTGACTTCCAGTTTGTTGGGGTTTTGGCGGGGGGGTGGGGAGGGAAGGGAGGGACAGTTTGAATGCAACTGACTAATCTATTAAACCAGTGGTTCTCAATCTTTTGTACTGGTGACCCCTTTCATCCAGCAAGCCTCTGAGTGCGACCCCCGCCTTATAAATTAAAAACACCTTTAAATATATTTAACACCATTATAAATGCTGGAGGCAAAGCGGGGTTTGGGGTGAAGGCTGACAGCTTGGGACCGTCCATGTAATAACCTCACGACCCCATGAGGAGTCCTGACCCCCAGTGTGAGAACCCCTGTCTTAAACCTTATGTGCTTTAGTTCTTGGCTATTTCATGCTCAGCAGTCTGACAGCTGCGATCATCAGGAATGCTCTCACTGACAGTCCTAGTGTGCCCACTCTGGGGGAGGAAGAGAACTAGAACTTACTGATGTTCACGTCACATTGTAAAGTTGTGACTGAAATTTCTTTTTTGACTCATAGTTCTTATTAAGATAATATTATTATTTTAATTGCTTTGTGTGCCCAACAGTTGTGATATTGCATTTTACACGTTGGGATGAAATTAATGAACACTTTCTATGATTGATAGTGACACATACATACCCTCCTGTACCATACAATATAATTCTTCAAGCCTGTTTTGGTGTCTAGATGGTTGAATTATTTCATTTTTGCATCTCTCACTCAGTTTTTACTTAGGCAAGCTACATCGTTAGTTCTTTTTAATCTTTCTTGATACATTACAGGCGGCTGGACTTGGTGACTTCTGCTGAGATCCCTTCCAGCCCTACATTTTTATACTTAATTCCTCCAGCTTTTTAATCCTTTTTTCATGCTTTCCTCCGAATTTTCTCCAATGTGTCAAGAATTGTCTTTGTTGTAAGTCAGTATCCAGGACTGTGTCCAGTATCCTAGGTACAGTCTGATAAGAATTAGTCTCCTTTCTTCTGCTCAAATAAGTTTGAACTTTTTTTTTTAGTTGTCATCACCCTGCAACTGAATATCTAGTGTAAATCTAGGATCATATTTGTCACCGCTAATAGTGATCATCACAGGAAAGTTGACTTAATGAAGAAAAACGTAATTAAAACTTACCGGAAAGTGGCATGTATGGTACTTGCTTTTGCTTTCTTAATATTTTTTCTTGTTTGTGAAAGTTTCTGTTCTACAGTTCAGCTTACAACCTTTGGAGTATTCCGCTGTAGATTATTACGAGGAGCATTATGTGAACATTCAGCATGTTCATCATCTGAATTAGCCAGACAGTACAAAAGAACAGTTTTAAATTTGCAATGTGAACACTGCCATCTTGACTACTTCAGTTTCTTACTTAAGACACCTTTGTAAAAACTTTTTTTTTTTAAATGTGCCCTATTTTTGAGGTATGCTGTTTTGAAAAGTGGTTCATTCATTTGGTCTTGTTGGTCTGATGGCTTAGCCGGTCATATAATGAGCTAGAAATGAGGCAGATTGAGACCTCAACTCAATCTCAGTCCTGGAGTTGGTGGTGGCTGGGAACATTAAAGAAGTGACTCTGCCATTACCCCTCTTCTTATAAAGTGTGAATCACTCGTCAGACAAGAGTCCTCTTAAGTACACAGGATAATGCAGCCTGCTGGTGTCATGTAGTGAAAGGGAAAATTGTAAAGGGGATGGTGGGTAAACATAAAACCTGTCATACAGAATGACCCATTATTCTAAGTCCAGGCATTGAAAGGAGGATTTTCTTGACGTACCTTTTTTAGAACTTGGTCTAGTGAGTGGGACTGAGCCCATATTTTGATGGTTGGGGTTCCCACATAACCCAAGGAGGATTCTCCAATAGAAGTAGTGCTGCTGTTATGTCTTACGTAGACTGTGCTTGCTGTATGTTTGTCATTGACAATTACTGAAGTGAAACTTTTATTTCTAGGAAGGTGGATGGAAAGAAATGGTGAATGAGACCGGGTTTCAGTTAAAGGTAATAATTATATGCATTTATGTAGTGAATGTTGTGACCCTGTGAACTGTTCTGACCACAGTTAAAGACCATAGTTCAGTGTCTCTGCAAAGTAATGCTTGCTGTTGTGTTAAAAATAGCAGGCCCTTGACGAACTCATCATTTTGACCATATAAGGAGACAGTGTAGTACTGGTATTATGTAACAGATAATTACCAGATTTCATAAGTGAGGGAAGTTGCAACAGGTCAGTTAATCCTCCCATGTTTCATATTTGATGCAGTGTAGAATTAATGTTAAGGGTTATGACCCCTGTATTTTTAAAAGCAGACTGAGCTGGTTCAGAGTGACACTAACCTAGATAAATATCATTCCAAAGCAGGACCGTAAAGGTCAGCTCTAAAGGTTGACAACCTTGAAGGAGAGGGTGCTTAGTTGGGGTGGTGAAGTGGAACGTACAAATAGGAACTGAAATGCTTCAGCCAAAGCTCTGAATACAGCCCTGAATGAATTTTGAAACAGACCCTGGGGTTTGGTATAATAAGTTAGGTACCTCAAAGAAATTTGAACAAGACAACAGAAGAGAAGCAGAGATGGCCAAGACCAAAGAGGATGTCTCTGACGGGACGAGTAGCCAAAAGGATCAGATAGGAGAAAGGACAGTGCTCCCTTGCAATGGAGGTAATCCAAGATATACTTACCTGTTTCAACTGTTGCTGAGTCTCAGACTAGATATCTTATGCAGAATTTTATTTGCTTAATTAGACCATTTGAATTTTAATTAGTTTTGAGGAAGTCACTGCAATAAATCTTTAAAGGGAACATGCTCCTCTGACTTCTTATAGGAGGCAGTTGAGAAGAAAATTGAACATCCAGTTAGGACAAACTCCTAACAAGACCCACCTGTACTCTGATTGCAGTCAGTAGTGGGAGAAGGAAAACTGGTGGAGGACAGGCAGGAATAGGTGACGTAGTGTTACATTAATACACAGGCAAAGTATGAGTGCATGGGAATTTGTTAACATAATTTCAAACTGCCTACCTAGTGTGAAAATCTGCACCTGTCCCCTATCCACCTACCACAACCTTTAGCTTCCTTCCCTCCCAACGCATACAGCATGTACAGACCACATCTTCAGTGCCACTATGTATGTTCAATAAATTCTGCAACTGACTGAAAATTAAAAATATAGAGCCAGGGTAAAATAAATTGAATTAGTACAATATTCCTTTTACATACTTTCTGGTAAATGAAAATGAAGCTTTTATTTATCTGAAGCTGCTGCAGAATATAAGGTCTTTGACACCAAATGATGGATAAGCATGCTGTGGATTTGTGGTAGACTTTTGTCTTGTGGTGTCTCTTCTCACACTGCTGGGCATCTAGGACCATCATTCTAGGGGACAGTTTCTTTATGGCACTGGAGTCTTAAGAGTGGACTCTCTTTAAAGTTTGTAATGAGATCTGTATTCATTCAGTACATTGAGGCATATAGGGAACTCAGCCATATAATGGAGAGTGGGATTTTCCACATAGTGATTAAGGGTTCTGTCAATGTTCAGTGGAAAAAAATAGATGAACAAGAAGACAAGTATTCCTTATAAAAGAGAGGCTAAGTTATCATCCAAGGAGTTAGGCTGTAAATTCAGGAGGAAATACATATGGCAAATAATAGAGGGGAAACAAATGTGAGAGAGGAGGTTACATGGGAATATTAAAAGGTAAAAATTTAAACATTTCAATGATGCACATGCAGAAGTAGGAATTGCGTTTGCAATGGTTTTCCTGTGTATTCATTTGAATTGCAAGATTGACCATGTTTTTATTAACCTCTTGATTATCTATGGGCTGATACGTGGATGTAACATCTGGTTGACAGATCTTTTTGGAAAAACTTGATCCTATCCCTGCTCTGCTCCTTTAAGTGTTAAAACTACAGAAGACAGTTTTCTGAACCGTCATTTAAAATTACTGATCGCACATCATAATTTGGAAAGCATTCAGATGGTAGACACTGCTAACTTGTATTTTTAAATGGTGTCATGTATGTTGTGCCCCAAAATCGTCAATTAATGAAAGCTTCTGTTTTAGGCTATGTTTGAGAAGAGCAACTTGGGCAGTTTGAGTTAGTTGCATTGAGAATGGTGGGAAGGGCATAATAAAAATTTTTATTAAACTCTTTGGAATAACTCAACATAGATACTCCAGAATAATAGTGGGAGAAAGGAGAAAATTATGGCATGTAAGAACAAGTGAGAAAAATATATTGTTTCTGTTAAACAAATTGTCAGATACCTGGCCTCTTCAGTTCAGTTAGCTTTATTAAAATGTAGATTACTAGAGAGGGGAAGAAGGAACCCAAAGAACAGTAGTTAAATTACTGCAAAATATTCAAAATAAACAACTGTCTAAGGACAGATGGTATCCTAGGTAAAATGTAAGATGGCAATTGCCATTCTGCTCTGTAGATTTCTGGCATGATTATCTTCTCTGTAGAATCTCTCTTTCCCTAAGGAAAATGTTACACTTTTATAAAATAGTGAGGAATGCAGCCTTTCTGTTTCCTTTGCTAAACCTTTTTAATTATACATTCAGTTTCTGCGCTGAATGTAAAAATAAAAGGTTTTTAGTAAGCAGATTGATTTGGTTCCTTATGGTAGCTTTAATAATATCATCAGAGGCAGATTTATACTTGGAGTACGTAGTTGTGTAGGACCAGAAGCAAGCCATGGGCCCATTTGCTGCCTTTCTTCTGTGACGCCAAAGGGTTTACAGACTAATTAGATAGCACAGTCCAGACACTGCAATACACTAATCGAACAGATGAAGATTCTGTGTTTAAACCAGGAGGATTTATTTTGGATTACCTTGACTACTCTGGGTTAGAATTCTCTCTCCGCCAGCTGTAATGCTTTCCCTCTACCCCCAAAATACTGCAATTTAGAATACGTTTAAATCTTCTTTTAACCTTTTTTGCTCTGGGAGGTCAAAATACAATGCACTATATTCCTAACCTGCAGTCATAGTTAATCTGGAGGAGGAAAAATATGGTGTACAATTCTTCTCTCCTCCTCTTCCCCCCCCCCCGCAAAAACACAAAACAAAAACAAACACTTCACCCCACTCCTCCCCCCCCCCTCAAAACTTAACAAAACTGCACTGGCTGCTCCTGAGCACAAAGCCAGTATCTCTTTTTAACTGTTATATTCCATATTATCATCCCCTTCCTTTGAAATCTGAGAGATCACTGTAGGGGGTTTGGGATATTTGCTCCCTCAGTCCGTAGAATGTTTGGAGAAGCAGAGTTACTGTTGGAAAGTAACTCCTTTTTATTCGTTGACCACACTTTTGTATAATACTCCATCAGTAGCTGTCATGCCAATCGCAATGGCAAAATTACTTTTTAATTGAGCTCAGACGTTGTGCTCAGCACTCTACCAACATGAGATGAGATCCCAGCATCAAGGATATTACAGTGAAATTCAGACACGGTACAGCTTGGACACGATGTGATGGGAAGCGTAACAGTCTCGTTCTGGTGCCAATCTCATAAATAGAATTTACTGAGAGGCTTATGAAGGGAAACTTTCTACTCTAACTCCAAGCGAGCATTGGGTTCTACTGGAATCAGTTGCTAAATAACTTTTTTTTAAAACTCTTAAGAGTTGCTAACTTTGCTGCAATTGACGCACAAAATATTATTCCTATAGCAAACATCATTGCTAAAAACTCTGCCAGAAGGTACAGTTGGAATTACCACTCTTACTTAGCCTTTTGCACCAGAAGTCTTAGTTTTTTTAAAACTACCTCTTTTCATTTGAAGAAGGATTAAGCTAAAGTGAACTTGGGCAACTTCTGAAGGAGAGCATCCACACAGGGATTGCATGTGCTCTAATTTAGCACCTTGCACCTTTAGTTAATTTGTCTTAATTTTCTTGAGTGTCTCCATCTGGACATGTCCTTAAAGGCCTTACTGTCTGAGGCAGGGACTGACTTTTTGTTGTGCGTACATGTCTAGCAGTCAGGCCCCAATGACCAGGACATGTAGGTATTACAGTAATAGGCATTACAGTAAAACAAATAAAGTAAGTGGAGGCATGTTGCTCTTTTACAGAGTAAACAAAAACTGATTAATTCTAACTAACTTCTTAAAACATTTAAACCACAAAAGCAAGAATTAGTGTTGGGAACCCCATACCTCGGTTGCAGGCACTGGTAAAATAACATTTTTCTCAGAAACCGACCAGAAAGTTTAATTGAAGCAACTGTTTCTTTACTGAAGAAAATCCAGTGATCCAATTTGTGATTCAGTATAGCAGTCTCCTGTCTATTGAAAAGGAACACTGCATCCAAAGCTGACACTGTTCTCATTCACAGATATATGTGTGCTTTTCTCTACAGTAACTCTGAAAATGAGAGAACACAATAGATTTGTGTTTGATGCCACTGGGGAACTGTTTTTGGTAATTCAGACCATATAAAGGTCATTTCCACTATTGGTTTTATTAAAATATATAAAATAATTTGTCCATATAGCCTTAGACCTACTTGCATCACCTGAAAAGAATGTAGGGTTATATATCTTAATTTTGTGGTTTGTGTAGCATTTCAAAAAAAGAATATTTTGCTGGGGTTTGTGATTAAACTAGTTTAATGATATTGGATACTGTTTACATGCTAGTTCACAGAACTGTTTAGTTTTCTAGCCTTTTCTCTAAAAGCAGCCTGACATTAGCTCCTTCCCTTGTCAGATTTGTTCATATGTTTGAAATTTTTGATGAAGTACCATGACAGAAAATGGCAGCTTTCTACTGTGGCTGCCAGCAAAGAGATATTGTTGCTTGCTGTTTGTTATAATGCAATTATATTTCAAACTTTTTTTTTTTCAGGCAGACTCCAGGTTAAAAGCTCTTAATGCCACATTCAGAGTGAAAAACCCAGACAAGTAAGATTTTTCGTACTAGTTACAGTTGTAATTATGAATGACAGTGTGTGCTATCTATGTAATTTTTCATTTCTGAGTGTATGCTATCTGTACACTTTTTAAACCTCATTAACAAACCCAATAACAGACAGAGAAAAGAGGCTGAAAAACCCAGTTCACAGGGAGAGCAGGAAACTCTTAAGGGAAATGCCATCACCTTATGCAGAATCTAAGCTTTCATTTTAAAAAACAGAAGGAAAAAAAATCTAGTCTTTGTTTGCAAAGAAACCTTTGCAAATTAATGCAGTGATACCTTCCTGAATCTGCAAGCATACATAGCCAATATCTCTCTTGTGCACGCACACACAACTATATGCACTTGCCAGTGCTGCAGTTCCCAAGCTGCCAATTTTCACAACTGCTATTGGAAACCCAGATCAATTTCAGTCTTGGGAAGCTGTGGGTAGCTGCAGAGGCAGGCACTGGACTTATTAGCTGGATAGGAGGCCCATAAACAGAGGCTGAAGTGTGGGGAGTATACAGTAGCAGACACTCCTCATTTTGGCCAGAGGAAGTTAGTATAGGACAGTGGTTTCCAAACAGTGGGTTGCAGGAAAGTGTCAGATGATTCCAGAGGTGCTGGCTTCTTCCTTTTCCTGGGGGTTCTCAACCCCAGGCTCTGCCCCCATTTCACCTCTTCCCAACCAGTTCCACACCCTCCCCTGAGTGTGCCCGTCCCCACTCCTCCCATTCCTCAATTCCTCACTGCGCCTCTTGAACGTTGCGGAACAGCTGATTGTGGCAGGCACGAGGCGCTGGAGGGCCAGGGGGTGGACTGCTGGTGAGTGCTAAGCACCCACACATGTTTTTCCATGGATGCTCTGGGTGCCCACAGAGTTGGCACCTACGGACGGTTCACTGTATCCATGGCTGGATTAACCCATTGCTGGGCCCTGGCCTAGGCAAACATACACTTCTCCCAACGTGGTGTGGAAAGGAAGCCACAGATGGGTGGGGAGTGCAGTTTGGAGAGGTTGCCTGCTCTGCATTCACCCCAGAGCGGTGGCACCTTTCCCCTGGGGCTGGGTCTGTCTCCCTACTCTAGGTGTTGCGACCTGGCGCACATGGTTTTAGTGCCACTCAGGTTTGGGCTGCCCCAAACCTCAGTGGCGCTGAGACTACGTGTGCCAGGTTGCAACACTTGGAGTGGGGAGCTGGGCCCGGCCCCATGAGACAGAAGCTGCCGCTGCAGGTAGGCTAGCTGTCCAACTCTCCCGCACCCCCCCACCTCCGAGCCCTCTGAGTGGGCTGACATTAGGGTTGTGGTGCCAGGGTGGAGGGCACATATATGTAATGGTGAGTAACAACAACAAAAGGACAAAATGCACTTGGTGCATCCCCTCAGTAGAACATTTGGAACCACTGATATAGGAGAATCTCTCTGTAGCATGTGGGAGGGAGGTAAAGTAGCAGACATTCGTGCAGCACTCAGAATAGTCTGACATGGGAGAGAGGGAACCAAGAGACAGAGTGCTACTTAAAATCTATCAGAAACAGAAGGATGGAATCCTGAAGCTGTGTGAAGAGAGAGAACATCTTCCCCTTTTCCAGCATCTGAAAGTGGAATTGGGCCCTTGTTTGGATATTATCTTCCCTTCCCCCAAATCTTTTTTTATTAGTCTGTACATAGCAGTGTTAGTTTTCTTGTTTTTAGGGCTTGGAAATTTTACCAGCCTCCTTAATATGGGAGGGAGAGATTGAGATAACGCAGAAAAGAGAAATGCAGTATTTAGAGAGAGAGAGATTTGGAAAGGGGACATGGAGGAAAGAACACAGTGTAGGAGAAGGAAAAGCAAAAAAGCAAAGTAGGTGACACTGGTGGTCTGTGGTATATGGGAAGTCAGACTGGATGGTGAGATGAGGAAATTAATACTAAATGCCTCTAAGGAGAAGATGCATTATGATCTGATTTTGGAAAGAAAAAGTAGAATACAGACAGGAATGGAGAGAATGTGTAATAAAAGTAAGAGTTGCATAGAGCTTGTTGAACAATATTTATGAAATTTGTTATATTAGGGATGTTACCAATATTTAACAAATTTGCCAAATACTTGTGATATTCAGCCTGCTCAATGGCTGGCGAAATGCCACTTGACAAATATATTATTCAATAGATATTGGGGAAATTCAGCAACTAATATATTGGTCACTTTTGTCCTGCTGTTTTGTGGTGCCACTAGCTCTTATTGCAGGTAACATTTTTACAAGTTTCTTAAATAGCTGATTGAAATGGTATAATTTCAATACATGGTCTGTTTTATTCATTTGTACAGCAATGGGTGGCTTGGCGGTTAGGGGGTTGGTTTTGGAAGTGTGGGAGTACCAATATCTTTCACTTGGCTAGTAGGCTTAGTCCCTGAGGTCGTAGGTATCAGTAGCTTTCTCAATCCTTAATTTAAACCAACCATAGAAAGTTGGATAGCAACATAGCATTTCAAAAGTCTAACTACTGAAGTTGGTTTGGAACAAAACCAAAGCTCTTCTGGTAGGCTGAGTGGTTTTTATTGAAGGGGTCAGTGGTGATAAAAATGTGCTCTTCTGTTTCTCAAAAATAAATTTGCAGTGACATTTCCACTGAATTCTCTAATCCAGTTTCATTGCAAACATCCTGCTGTCTTCCTTCTGTACTTCAAATCCAATCAAAAATTGCTTTCCCAATGGTGCATTGTTCCTTTTTCATACAGTTCACTAGATAACAATTTTCATACTAGCTACTTTCCTAAAACAGAATGAAAAGGATCTGGGTAATATCACTGTGGCTGAGCCATATTAGACAATAGTTTCTGCTTATGGCAACTGAACTTGTGACTCTCTCAGTAGTACACTTGATCCTGAGTCCCCATGCCATTTGTGGTTTTTCTGCCCCAAATACCTATTCTTAAAAATACCTTTTATTCCTCTATTGTTTTTTGAAGAGGAAATTGACTATAGTTATAGTAACTTTCACTACAGACCTAGTGCTGTCAAATGCACAAAATAATTGGAAATAGAAGGAGAAATTCTCTGTCTTTCAGTTACAGTATGACTAGTAATAATAGTTGGTAAAGTATTTTCATCCAGAAGTGAATTTTTAATTGGTAGTATCTCTATTAAAATGTGGTTCTAGTCTGAAAAGCGACTGTAGAAGCAGTAACATCTGACTCAACTTACCTGCTTTTCATCTGTATTGAAAGTCATACTTTGCTAAAGGTTTGGCTTCACTAGAAATGCTACAGTGGCATAGCCGTAGTGGTACAGCTGCACTGCTGTAGTGTAGACACTTACTACAGCGATAGAAGGGGTTCTTTCGCTGCTGTAGTAAACCCACCTCTCCGAGAGGTGGTATGTAGGTTAAAAAGAATTCTTCCATTAACAGAGCAATGTCTACACCACTGCTTAGGTTGGCTTAGTTACATCTCCCAGGACATAGTTTTTTCAGTGCCCTGAGGATGTAGTTAAGCCAACCTAACTTTGTTGTGTACATCAGCCCTAACTCTCTAAAATAGGTTTTTACACTTGATAACATTGCAGATCCAACACAGCTGACGGGTTGAGCGTTGGGGAAACAGTGTTGTACTTTTGAGCTAGTTTTCGCATTATCAACATGTTCAACCATGTTCTGGCTCTACAGCTTTTACTGTTGGAGTTTCAAGAGCAGGAAACCATCACTAGCTTACCTTTCTGATTCCAGGTAGCTTGGAGTAATGGCATTTAGAAGCATATTTTTAGTAGTGAATTGAACAGATTTGATTTAAAATCATTGAAAATCAGTAAACTTGTAATGCTGCAATGCTATTTTTAGTTATTTTTCAGAGAAGAACTGCAATTTAAGTTCACACATCCCTGTTCATCATGGAATGGTGAGGAACAACACCAGTTTTGTTGTGCATGGAGCTTGGATACCAAAATTAATAGGCACCCTAGAACCACCTAAGATAACGTTTTCTTATAGCAGAGGAAGAGTTGGCATCAGATTTTAACAGGAAGAACATGATATCTCAGATTTAGCGACAGTATGGGAATCCTCTCTAATCCTGGGCTGTCCATTTTCAGTCTTCATCTGTTTGGAATAAGAGATGTTTGAAAGCTCTCTTGGTACTTAGTGTACTAGAACTATAATGTATTTAGATTTTCAGAAAGCCTTTAACAAGGTCCCTCACCAAAGGCTCTTAAGCAAAGTAAGCTGTCATGGGATAAGAAGGAAGGTCCTCTCATGGACTGGTAACTTGTTAAAAGATAGGAAACAAAGGGTAGGAATAAATGGTCAGTTTTCAGAATGGAGAGAGGTAAGTAGTGGAGTCCCCCATGGCTCTATACTGGGCCCAGTCCTATTCAACATATTCATAAATGATCTGGAAAAAGGGGTAAACAGTAAGGTGGCAGACGGTGAAGAGCTACAAAAGGATCTCTCAAAACTGGGTGACTGGATAACAAAATGGCAGATGAAATTCAGTGTTGATAAATGCCGAGTAATGCACATTGGAAAACATAATCCCAACTATACATATAAAATGATGGGGTTTAAATTAGCTGTTACCACTTAAGAAAGAAACCTTGGAGTCATTGTGGATAGTTCTCTGAAAACATCCACTCAATGTGCAGGGGCAGTCAAAAAAGTGAACAGAATGTTGGGAATCATTAAGAAAGGGATAGATAATATCATTTTACCTCAATATCAATCCATGATATGCCCACATCTTGAATACTATGTGCAGGTGAGGTCACCCCATCTCAAAAAATATATATTGGAATTGGAAAAGATTCAGAAAAGGGCAACAAAAATGATTAGGGGTATGGAATGGCTTCCGACTGAGGCAAGATTAATAAGACTGGGACTCTTCAGCTTGAAAAGGAGATGACTAAGGGGGGGGGATGATTGAGGTCTATAAAATCATGACTGGTGTGGAGAAAGTAAATAAGGAAGTGTTATTTACTCCTCATAACCAGAGTAGGGTCACCAAATGAAATCAATTGGGAGGGCAGGTTTCAAAACACGAAGTATCTTCACACAGCGCAACGTTCAACCTGTGGAACTCCTTGCCAGAGGATATTGTGAAGGCCAAGATTATAACAGGGTTCAAAAAAGAACTTGATAAATTCATGGAGGATAGGTCCATCAATGGCTGTTACCCAGGATGGGCAGGGATGGCGTCCCTATCCTCTGTTTGCCAGAAGCTGGGAATGGGTGACGGGATGGATCAGTTGATGATTACCTGTTCTGTTCATTCCCTCTGGGGCACCTGGCATTGGCCACTGTCAGAAGACAGGATACTGGGCTAGATATTAGAAACGTGGTGTAAGCAAAGATTTTGATTTCTTTTTTTTTAAATGGGTGCTGAAATTTTGGTTCTTAAATTCATAATTAGCCACCTAAATAAGTGGCCTGTTTTTGTTGTGTTTTGTTTTTCATGAGACCTGCTGGGTTCTAAGCATTTCTGAAATCAGACCACTTGTATGTAGGTGACTAATTAAGAATTTAGAAGCCTAACTTTAGGCATCTGTTTGTTTGTTTTTATTTTTTAAAATCTTGGCCTGGATTTTTTTTCACTGCAATAATTGAGAGACATCATTCAGTAATTAGTCTGTTCTCTAGTTCCTATCCTTTACTTTCACTCTGGATAAAACGCATGCCTCTGCACGATCTAAGGCTTCAAAATAGGGTTTAAGTTGATCTTAAATGGTGTATAGCTCTTGTTCTGATCATCTGCACAGGAGTAAATAACCCCCTTTTGAGGCTTTCCCCAAGTCAGCAACCTGCTCTGGGGTTCAGCTTAGCCATGGACATTATATCCATTTTACACACCACCTAGGTGTATTCTGAGGCTAATGTAATGTTTTTTAGAGTTCTTTGAGATCCTTGCATAAAAGACACATTGTAAATACAGGTAATATTTTATCAACTTCGGAAGAATTTAAACAATTTTTCATTAGTAAGCATAAAACCCATCAAATGGGATTTTAAGTGAACAGTTTCTTCCTGCTCTTTAGATCATATCCATCAAATAACATTCCACTTCAAAAGTGCTCTTAAAAAAACCAGATGCAGCAGTCTTTCAGAAAAAATATCTGCTGTTTATATTTCTTAAATTTGTGGCATATAAATTGATCTGAACCTTTCCTGTTATTGTATAAAAGTACAGTAGCTTTGCATGTGTGTAATTTGTGAAAAAGGAGTTTGATTCTGTTGTCATTTGCTAGGAATCCACAGCTAATTCCACTGTAACATAAGTCAAGCTCAGTGTCACCAGCTCCTGTGTTGTGGCTCTATCTTACATCTTGCTTTTGTGATAGCTAATGATGTACTGTCTGTTTTCTGTGCCTAGGCGATTTACTGAGCTAAAACACTACAGTGATGAACTGCAGTCTGTCATATCACACCTTCTGCGAGTCAGAGCTGTAAGTATTTCGCATGTGTGTCCTGACAAATAGTAGAATATATTTTTATAAGACAGCATTTCTTCTTTAGTCAATAGAAAACTGACGTATGTATTCTTCACTTGAAATTGGTTTGCTGTACTGTCCAGGGTTTTGTGTGTGTGTGTGTAGGTCGAACATGAGCATGAGAGATTATTTTATAACCGTACACTCTGGGGGGAAGGCATTCTGAATGTGCTTGGAGTAAAGCAGTGTGAAATGCTTATCTCCAGTATTGTTCCCCAGTCTGAATTATTCATGTTTTGATAGTCACTGGAAAGAGGCCATTCTTACACCACAGATTTCTAGTTAAAGAAATGCTTCCACAAACATTCATAATGCTGTTTGGCTCATTGCTTTATTCTGTCTTGTAGAATAGTTTACATGCAGTCCTTATCATTGTATTGGCAATTGAAAACCCCACAAAAGTCACTTGGGGAATTGGAAGGAGGGGAGGCTGGTACTTAGCTAGGACAGTAAAACCTTGGGACTCAATGTTGATACATCAGTGTCATGTCCAAAGTACTAGACAAGACCTGTAGTGATTTGAAATGTTTTTAGACCCCAGTTTGTTGCACGTTCCATCAAAATCTGCAGCATAACATTGCATATTTCACAGAAATAGTGAAAAGTGCAAAGTAGACTGTTGCCAGAGTAAGACGCACATCTTCAATTACAATTCAGAAGAAAGGAAGAAGAGCAGAATAGCATTACTTCTTCTTCGAGAGATGTCCCTGTGGGTGCTCCACTTTAGGTGTCGGTGCTCCCCTGCGTCTTTGATCGGAGATTTTTTGCAGCAGTACTCCTACCAGCCACGCATGCTTAGAACCTGTCACTCATTCTGAGTGTGTTACTAGAGAGCATGCGCGGCCAGTACCCTCAGTTCCTTCTCTAGCGCCCCCGGCTTGAGAAGGAGCTCAGCAGACTCCTTAGTATTTTCTTTCTTTATCTTAAAATTCCTGTAGTTAGCTAGTTTTTCTCTGTTACTTACCTTAGTTAGTGTTACCTACCTTTTCCTACTAGTTAAAAAAATAAAAAAAATTCTCTCGTTCTGTCAGCGCTTCAAATATGTCTGGCTCCACAGGCTTTAAGCTGCTGCTCTTCTTGTAAGGACGCTATCCCTCTTTCGGATGGGCACTCCAAGTGTATAAAATGCTTGGGGAGACCCATATTCCTCAAAAATGCCCTCACTGCACCAAGTTAAGCTCTAGAGCTAGGAAGGACAGGGAGTTAAAACTTCTTTTACTTCAAAATCCCTGCTATCTACCTCAGACCCTGGCTCGGACTCTGCCTCCAGACCCAGCTCTAACCTTCACAAAAAAAAAAAAACCTAAAGAAGAAATCAGCCAAAAGAGAGCTTACAAGCAACAGAAGCTTCGCGGTAAACCTTCCGGTCACTCGTCAGTTTCCTTACCAGCTCGTCAGTTTCCCCGCCTGAGTGTTTGAGGAGCGGGGCTCCTCTGGTACTGCGCTAAACCCGCCTGTGCTTCGCGGCACGCAAGGCTCTGAGTTCCCGAGGCGAGGCTTTCAGTTGCCTGCCCTTTCGATTGTGGCACCCGACCGATGAATGACAGGCTTTCGGCAGCGGGAGGCTCTTGGTGCCGAGGCGACAGGCTTTTCAGTTGCCTGCCTTCGATTGTGGCACCTATCGGCACCGCAATGAATGCGGCACCGACAACTCAGGCACCGACGGAGGCACCGCAGCCTGCTATTAATAGCACGGCACCGCCTGCGGCACCGGCATCACCACCACCGCTACTTGGCACGGCGCCAAGATTACAAACTCGGGTGCCAGCCCGGGTTTTCCTCATGGGATCTCTCTATCTGCCTTCGCCTACGACTGCCCCCACCGTTACAAATTACCCACTCAAGTGACCTCCTAGTGTCACCTACACTACAATCGCCCTTTGTTGGGATGGCTTCTCTATACAAATGACTCAGGGTCCGAGCAGCCTTCCTCCAGTGAGCAGGACTCTGAACTACAGGCTGCTGTGCCAGTGCGATCTGAATTCTACCCTCACAGTCCTGTCCCTCGCGAACACAGGAAAACTGTCCCACACCAACCTCAAGATCCCACCTCCTGGGGTGTTAACCCCGGGATGGCACCTGCTATGCCTTTTCCACCACCATGGCAGTATTGGGCTCCGTGGCCATCTTTCCCTCGGCAGCACGTCCGCTACTCTACTCACACTAGACGCGAACGTCAAAATCCTATGACGCACTTGGCGCACACCCTCCCATCCTCAGGATCAATTAACTCCAGCTCCTGACCCAGTATTACCTCACGTACCAACTGATCCAATACCTGAGGAGGCGTTACTTCCTTCCCTCCACTGCCATCAGATGATTTTTCAAAACTCCAAGATCTCTTCAAAAGGTTGCCAATGAGCTTAGAATCATTTGGAGGAAGTACCTGACCAATTAACTCAGCCCTTCTGGACCTGCTAAATCCATCTGGCAGACTCTAGCCACAAGCCAGCCTACCTGCAAACAGGCGGACCGGAAATACTTCATTCCCTCGAAGGGCTCTGAATTCCTTTTCTCACATCCTGGGCCAAGCTCTTTGGTAGTGGATGCAGCCAATCAGTGAAACAAACAGTATTTCCGCCATACCCCAACCAACAGAGAAGGCAAACGCTTAGACCTGCTGGGTCGTAAGGTATATGCCTCTTCAACGTTGCAATTTCGAATTGCCAATTGTACCGCAATTCTAGCAAAGTACGACCATAACAACTATAATAAGTTCATGCACTTTATTGAACACATCCCAGACAACAAGAAACAACAGTTTACAGCTTTAGTTTCCGAGGGCCAAATCATATCCTGCACGGCTCTTCAAGCAGCTCTGGATTCAGCCAATACTGCAGCAAGATCCACCGCTACAGCGGCCGTCATGCACCGAGGTTCCTGGCTTTCCTCTTCTCTCTTTCTCGCGAAGTTCAGAGCACCATAGAGGATCTCCCTTTTGATGGTTAGCATATTACAAACTGCCTGCCTAATACGAGTGTCAGAGAGAGGGGCCTTGAGTAAGGGATAGTGAGTAGAAAATGTTAATGGTGGGAGGACCAGGTGGCCGCCCTACAGATGTCTGAACAAGGGTCTACCTTACTTGCGTAGGTGAAGGCTACAGGGTAGATACAGAATCCAGTGGAATCGTGATCCCGCTCAAACTGCCGGGGTCCTGTAACGTTTCCGTATCGGATAACACGGACGTTTTGCATCAGAGAGCATCTCGAGGCCCTCTGCAGGCAGAGATTAGCCATTCCTACTTGGACGGTCGCGCAATAGAGGACCAAGGTCATGGCGAGCTCAGAAGGTCAGTTCTGTCCAGATAAAGGACAAGCCCTACGACGTAGGTGTGGGTGCATCGTGCCTCATGGGGAATTTTGCTGTAGTGGTTTTCGGAGAGAGAAGTTTGGGATGCTTTGTGTTTTTTTATTAGACTGTCTTTATTTTGGACTTGTTTCATTTAGAAGTGAAAAGCGAGCATGAACTCTGTTGGAAGAAATTTTTGGGTGTAAACGCAACAACTCTGTCCTACTCGAAGAGAGGGCACCATGTGGGACTCCGCTGCAAGAGCTGCTATCTCGCCTGCCCCGCTGGCGGTAGGGTTAATGGAGCCACCAAAGGGCTGTTTTCTCATTGAGAGGTGCAAAAGGAGCAGGCAGCTGAGACTCAGGGGCCTTTTTCTATTTTTCCAAAAAGGTTGGCCAGAGTTTTTAAAAAAACGTAACAATACTAGGGGGAATGAAGGATCCACCATACACCGAGGGCAGACTACTATATTCCCCGACGCGTGGAGGCGGTAGGTATGGTGAGCTTAACACATCTGGATATAGGGTTGTTTTGGCGCCCCTTAGAAACCTTATGGCTAGAACGATAGGGAAACTGGACGGTGGGCTCAATCTGGGTATAGAAGGATTTCTGGAAGGTAGGAGGCGCGCTGGACGGCACCCGGCGGCTGTTCTGCGGTGCGGGGAGAGACTGTAGATGACGCTGCTGGCAATTGGCGGCTCCGTTTTTTTTTTTTTTTTTTTTTTTTTTTTTTTGATGTGCCCAGAGGAAGGGTATGAGGTGGCGGTCTGCCACTACGGCAGTTCCGTGCGCGGCCAGTTTGCAGTGCTGGAGGAAGGAGCACGCTGCTGAAAGGCACATGGCCATTTGCAGTGCCGCCCAGGGGAATGTGCACCTTCGGCACTGTACCATTTGCGGTGCCGAAGGGACAGAGCGAACAGGACCTTCCCTGACATGGGAGGTCGGTCCGCCTCAGTGCTGCTGTTTGGGCGCTGTGGGACGGAGGGGCCTGTGGCTAGGCATACAGAAAAGAAGGCTGAGGCACCTGCCTTTGGTGTTGTCAGCACAGAGGGTAGGGATCTCGCGGGAGACCCCCTACCCTTAGTTAAATCTCTCCTGTGAGAGCTGTTCTGCTCTTGCCTCCGCCTCCAGGGAGGTAAAGCAACGCTGCCCACCAGTTCTGATCTAGCGGGCGCGTGTGGGAGTGGGTTTGACCTTCCCATCTCCGAAAGTGTCTGCTTAGCTCGCGCAGTGTGTTCATCTGCCTGGATGTAAACAGCTGATATCTGGATGTGGTTTGCAAGCGCACCATTCCAGAGTCCATGGTCTCTGAAACAAAGAGAGTGGAACGAGCCCCTCCTTGTCGTTGATGTAGAACAGCAGACAACGTGTCTGTTAATTATGCGTACATGCTGATTCTTGATTAGGGGGAAGCACGGCAAGCATTCCGGATAGCGCGAAGTTCTAAGAACGTTTATGTGTAGGAGGTCGGAGTGAATCATAGCCCGGTACTGTGTGGTGAGAGATATGGCCCCAACAGTGAGGATGCGTAAGGTGTCTCACACAGATGGTGGAGTTGGAGGAAGGGGACTCCAGAACAGAGGTTGTCAGGGACCTGTCCACCGTAATTACAGAGTCCTTGACCCAGTAAGGTATGGCAATGATTATGTTTATTGAGTGCACGTTTTGGTGTGTAAAACGTGGCCAGAAGCTTGGAAGCACCTCATGTGGAGACAGGCGCATTCGGACCACGCAACGTGCCACGAGCATGTCTTAGTTGGAGGCAGTCTCGGGCCGGTGGCCGAGGTGCTGCTGTGAGCCTTGCAGCCAGCATGTATAGTATTGACACGGCTGGGTGGAAGGGATGCCCATCCGGTCTGGAGTCGAGGCTTGCTTTAATAAAGTCCAGGCGTTGGGTAGGACTTATGTTTGTCGCATTTATTTGTCAGGCCCAGGATTGAAGACTAGATGGTGATATTTAATGACAGAGGGCCTCGCAGTGTGTGGAGGCTGAAGAGAGCATCGTTCCAGGATAAAGGGAAATATTATACCCCTTGTTTCCGGGAGGTAGGCCGTTGACGAGGCCGTTAGAGTTTGAGAAACTCGAGGGCAGTGGAAAGCCAGAAGATGGTAGAACTTGTATGGTAATTTGCGTAGAGCCAAAGGTAAACACGGAGAAACCGGTGGAAGTGACGTGCAATAGGCATCTTGTAGTCGAGGCTGAAAACCAATCGCCCTGCTGAGGGTGGAATATGGTGGGAGATGTAACCATTTGAACTTTTGTTTCTTGAACGAATTGTTGAGTCTGCTGAGTCGGAGGATTCGGTCGCCATCCTCCAGTTTTCTTTGTAGTTAGGAATAAAGGGGAACGAATTCTTTCCCCCTTGTGGCATTGGGGCACGAGTTCGATAAGCAACCCAGTGAAGAAGATGTTGTACTTCTTGCTGGAGTGTGGCTCGTGAAAGTGTCCCTGAGAAGGGACGGGGAGGGTGGGTGGCTGGAGGTAGGAGAGGAAGGGGATGGAATACCCGGTGTGATGACCTCTAACCCACTTGGTGTGGTAATATTCGCCATTGGTGTAAAATGGCTGTAGACGATGCCAATAGACAGTTTGAGCAGTACATGTCCAGACTAGGAACGTTTTTCGAGACCCTCGACAAAAGGTTCCAATTTGTTTATTTTTGAGAATTGGGGTACCCAGAAGATGGGATGACACGTTACGGCATTCCTGCCAGATCCGAAGTCCCTACCTCCTTGAGATACACTGCTTTGAAGTCACCTAAAGTGGAGCACTCACAGGGACATCTCTCGAAGAAGAAGAAGAAGAGGAGGTTACTCACCTTGTGCAGTAACTGACGTTCTTCGAGATGAGTGTCCCTGTGGGTGCTCCAGTACCCACCCTCCTCCCCTCTACTTCGGAGTTGGGGTAGCCTCCGTTGTAGAGAGGAACTGAGGGTACTGGCCGCGCATGCTCTCTAGTAACACACTCAGAATGAGTGACAGGTTCTAAGCATGCGTGGCCGGTAGGAGTACTGCTGCAAAAAATCTCCGATCAAAGGTGCAGGGGCGCACCGACACCTAAAGTGGAGTACCCACAGGGACACTCATCTCGAAGAACGTCAGTTACTGCACAAGGTGAGTAACCTCCTCTTCTTCTCCTTCATAGGTGTTGCCACTGTAGAAAGAAGTAAGGGGGCCAGAAGCCCACATCAATTAGAACATGTTGGATCTTCACTGTACAGTTAGCAGGATTCTGCCTTTTTCTCATGTGGCAAAAAGGAGTTAGAACGGCATGAGGTTTTCTGGAATGTAGACATATAATACACCTCTACCTTGATATAACACTGTCCTTGGGAGCCAAAAAAATCTTACCGCGTTATAGGTGAAAGCGTATTATATTAAACTTGCTTTAATCCACTGGAGTGCACAGCCCCGTGCCCCCTCCCTCCCCCCAGAGCACTGCTTTACCACGTTATATCCAAATTCATGTTATATCGGGTGGTATTATGTCGAGGTTGCGGTGTATTGTGTCTTCTAGAGCTTGTGGTGTGAATTCACAAGTTACGCAAGTTCCCCACAACACTTTTCATCTTACAGACCAGTCTATAATGACTGGTTTAGAATGATTAGAACAGTCATGTCATGGAATCAGGATGGCTGTCTCCTATGGCTTGAAAACACAAAGTTTTTAAAAAAAATACAAAACAGAGGGAAATAGGAAATTACAACCGTGGTAACAGGGAGCATGATACTAGTTCTTAGTGTGTTCAACAGGGGTTTACTTTTTGGCAAAAGTGTGCTGTAAGGGAGAATTTTAATTGATTGCCCTGTCGAGTGGAGGCATGTTACAGGATTAATTGCTTGTATTCCAGTAACTTGCCTTCCTGCCAGTACATGTGTATATGAGCTGTGTGACTGTGTTCTAACTTAATTCCTTTTTACCTCTTTGACACATGAATAATTATGGCTTTTATAAAACTTCTGTTTAACTCACTGATGTATCAAACTGCGGTTTAATAATCATGAAGGACAAAAATAAGTTGCACTTTGGAGTTCAGTGTAATGTAGAGGGAAAAATCAATAACTATATAGTTACCAACAGTGTAGCATGTGCAGGTTTCTGATTCTCCGAATGCATGGATTGACTTCTAGCTTTAGCAGCAAGCGTTGTGATGAGTTGACTCTTCCTTTCCTATTCTTTGTAATATTGTATTTCAAGGGAAAAAAATAGACTTGTGCCTTTTTGGATTCTTCATCATGTATGGAAAAGCCTGGAAGTTTCTTTTTTCTGAACCAACCCAGCTTTCCTTTGCAGTTCATTTTTAAGGCCTTTGTTAGGACTGCAGGGGGGACGTGGCCATGCAGGGTGAGATGGGAAGAGGCTTAACCACTACTCTGAACTGAAGCATAGATTTTTGTCTTCCTGTTTTCATATACACCCTCTTCCCCCAACCCCCTGACACACATACACATTCCCCTATGTGATGTCCACTTACATAGGCGTTATACAGGTGAAATGAATTGCGCCTCACATTAACTCGGTTGTTGGTGATCTAACTAGAGTGGCTGATTGACTGGATGTATAGACAGTCTGATGCATTTCTGTAGATTTTCATACTTAGAATGGTCTAAATGTGATTTTTCAGTATAGTTTGAAGCCGTTGATTTTAAAAAATAGTTATACTTAAAAGACAAGTCAGAGCTATGCTTTAGCCTTTATAAAATAACATTTTCATCTCGTATACTGCTGTTGAGTTATTACAGCTGTAGATCTGAAGGGTTAGTCTGTAAACGTTAGTCTTTGCTTAAGATATGTGTGTTTTACAAGAAGCTAGTAAACTGCATATAAAAGAAATGGGCTTGTCCAAAATCTAACTCTTACAAATGTTTGTTTTAGAGAGTGGCAGACCGTCTCTATGGCGTATACAAAGTGCATGGGAATTATGGGAGAGTGTTCAGGTAAGAATTAGAACAGGTTTTTTAAAATACATCATTTAGTTTCCTGAAGCTTAGATAGTTTGCAGGTAATGGATGAAGCTTATTTATCCTTATTTTTGAAATGTAAACATTGATATATTTTGTTTTACTAAATATGTGCATTGGAAAGTGTCACTGTTCAGTACTAAGACATTGACAAGGTGCTGTATTTGACACAGATCTCGCTACCTGTGCTGAACTTTTTAGTTTTAACTGGATAGAGATTTTAGGGTTTTTTATATAACTTCATGATTTTTGTCTTTTTCTATTAATTCTAAACTGTTTTGTTCCTCAGAATGCTTCCTAGTAATTTATTTTATATAGTTAATAATTGTTGCCTTGTATCTGTAGTGCTGAAAGGTATCCTGATCCTTTTAATACATTAAATCAACAATGTCTCAGGTATATTCTAGTACACTTTTTAGAAGTTGAATTAACCAATAGTTTTTGATTTATTTGACTGAGTTGCATGCTCAAGTTTTCCATCTCGCTAGAGAATTAAAAAATCTAACTTCTGGTTAAGGGAACCTCCTGCTTATACAATCTGTACAAAATTTAATTCACCAGGTTAATGGATTGCAGATGTCTTTCTGGCTGGGGGTTTAAAATTAAATTAGGTGCATTTCTGTAATAACACAAGGATAAACAAATGTCAACATTATAGACAATTAAAATAATCGACTCTGTTAAAGTATAGAACAATAAATACTAGACATAAATTACACAAAGAGGAGGATAACTAAAAGTGCATTCAGTATTTAAGAAGTGGGGGGTACAGTTTTAGGATAACTAATAAAACCAAATAACATGCAGAGTTAAGAGATAATGAGATTAACACATAACTGTGATTTTCTTGTGGTGAACTTCTAAGTGCTTGCCATCTCCACTTCAGTTTTGGTGGCTGCGTTATCCATAAACTGACTAGATTTAATCATATATGATTGTTTGTCAACAATATGCAGTGATCCTAAGAAAAAAATTAGGTTTGGAGAGTCTTATTTCAGAAGTGAGACTCCAGTGTTTCTACTGTGAATGCTATAAATCCATCAGTTTTTTTCCAGTGTATGATGTGGCAGGTTTCAGTTTGATGATGTGTTGCTCATCTCTAATGGCAGTTCTCTTATTAGTTTTAAAAAAATCAGCATTCCCATATTGAGATTTGGTAGTATAGCTTTACAGACCATTTGTATTGTAGATAGTGGCGCTAAAAGTGTCAACACAATGGAATGAACCTTATGTTGCAATTCTGTTAGTAAGTATTTCTCTTAATCTCTTTAACTATTAAAACAAGGTTCTTTTCATGCCTGCCTCTTGAACTGGAACTAAAAAAACAACTCTGTGTGTGTCTGTGTCTGGGAAGGGATGGAGCAGGGCAGTTCCTGACCAGAATGCTTTAAAACTGTCTCACTATTAAATTGGGTTCAGTGCTGCTGCTTAGAGGTAGAAAAGCAGTTTGGCTTGGTACAACTTTTGAGGCAATTTCCATTCAAATGTCACCTGGAAAGAAACTATATACAGGATGCAGCTTATTAACTTCCTTTAACTTCATGTGTGATGTTGTTTCTCATTGGATTTGCTTTTTTCTCTAGTGAATGGAGTGCAATAGAAAAGGAGATGGGGGATGGGCTGCAAAGTGCTGGCCATCACATGGATGTGTAAGTACTGAGTGAATATCTGATAGTTTGATGTATGCCAGATGCACATATATTAAGGGAGGGGCAGGGAATTCTATAAAATGTACTGAGAAAACTTTGCGGGGAGAGGTATATTACTATTGAGTACACAACATTTCAGTGACTTTTGGATGTGGACTGTTTTAGAGTCCATGTACTGTATTAAGTAGCTCAAAGGGCCTCAGGGGAGTAAGAGGGGTTACTTTTTATTATTATTTTGAAACTATAGAGGTGTTTGGAATTCTTCCAGCTTTTCTTTTAAGCTGCTATGCCAGAAACTAGTGGAATTAAACTGTAATGTACTGCAGACCTGATGAGAGCCATTTGTTTTTGGCAGGAATGCCTTGCACCATGCAGTAGATGGTACGCTAATTTGTACTTAACAAAAAGTTTAAATAACCTTTTTTTATTTTTTTAAACTGTTCAGCACCCAAGGCTTATTTAGTGGATTCCAAAATAATTTCAAGTACCATCCTGAAATAATAGTGGTTGTAACCAGAAATCGCTGCTGAGCACAGCAAGGGTGTCTGTTTGCCCCTTACCACATATGTTTAACTTCCATTGGATTCAGTGATGGTTATGTACGTGAAACAAGGAGAACAGAACCCTCACAATAAAGAAAATAAACTGTTTAGCACTTCAGATTGCTTGTAGTATCTGTACTGCAGCAACAGGGAATTCTTTGAGTTTTGCTTTCTATGTAATAATAATAACCATAGTCAAGAAATCTTTATTCAGTGTATCTCTGGTTCCTTCCATTTCACAAAATCATAATCACTGGTAGAGTAGTTGTTTAACCCATTCAGGAGTTCTGTGCCTTTGCAAGTGGAACTATGAAACATAAAATAGTTTTAATTGGAAAAGATAATCTTATTTTAAAAGTGAATCATGAGAAAACGTTAAGGTTGTCAGTAGTACTATTTTGTGATGCCAGTTTACATCTGTATGGTAAATTGATGCCCTTGTCCAGTTTTAGTAAGGGCTATAAATTTCCAGATTCCTGCTGCCAAATAGAATTTTATGGAGAAGCTCGTTTAACAGTGAATTCTCAAAATTAGCGCTTGGTTTAAAAAGTGAGAATTTTATCACATCCTTAAATAATATGAGTGTTTAGGAATGAAACATAGAAGCTTTTATTTCCATGTTTTAAAAACAGTTTTATGGTTAATATTAAAATGGTTTTATTATACAGCCGAAATCCCATTACAAGAAATAACTCCAAATGAAAGGGCATAGAAGAATAAGGAAGTGGAGTACAGCGTTAAATATTTATTACAATACTGCAAAATTTGAATAGTCCCGTAGAAATCAATTTATTTTCAGTTGCGTGAACAAGTACTGCAGATAAAGAAAAACGTACTTGGACCTGCCTAGCTTCTTTTTTGTGATGCATCAACGTGCACCATGCTGTGCTGTCAGAATGTTGAGAAGATGTTTTAATCAAATAAAGTAAAGCAAATAGAACAAATACCTCCTTCAAGAGATTATACCCCCTCCAGTTTATACCTGCTCCACTTTACCATAAATCAGCAGTTTGAGGCACAAGGGGGTTGTAAGACTTAACACCTAAGACTTCTACCCTTAATAATGTTAGTGTTGAAGACCCAGAATGATGGTGGTGGAGAGTTCCCAGGGTAACCTATATTAGTCCATGCTTTAATGAATGACCATCAAAGGCAATCTCTGATAGCATAGTTTTTCTCTCTGCTCTAACAAACAGGTGATCCCAGAAGTGGCCTCTCTAGCTCATGTCTTACTGGAGACAGTAGTTGTGAGGTTCAGAGACAGTCTTCCTCAGGAATTGAAATTAGACATGGTATTCGAATTTACAGGGCGTATTGGAAAGCGACTAAATTGGCAACACTGCATGTCACTAATTGACCACGGGGTTGATGAGGAGGGCATGAGAGAATGGGGGAATTCATGGTGGGTATAGGGAAATCCCTGTTCAGGGACTCATTATGACTCTCAAGTTTTGTTTGGTTGGTTTTTTGGGGTTTTTTTTTCCCCTCCCGCCTCCAGGATCAACTGGAAAAATAATTGAGCAGTACAATTCTTCTCCCCCACCCTTCCCCTCCCCTCCAAATCTAATGTTTTGGGAAGTAGTATGGAGTACTGCACAAGGAGTATGGTTTCTGAGCAGGAAGTATACATTATAAATATCTAAACCTGTCCCTGCAATACATTTAAAGCTATTCTGCACATATCCTGCTTATACCAGCTTCATTTTTAGTAGGATTTTTGATGGTTGGTCAAATGTTTCTGTCCCTTTTATTTAACTCATTATTATTTAAGAAGCCACATAGTTGTGTAGTATGGGGGGAGTGTCTGTATGTGTGTTAATTTTCATGGTGCCATCCATTTTTTCTGTTATCCCGTGATAAAAATGAATGCCCTCCCTAAATTTAGAAACTTGACTCCAGCCTTTCTGACATTGCTGCTCCATAATCAACTGACAACCTAAAATAGTTTGTTTAAAGTATAACAAGAGCTGGTTAGCTGCACAACTCCCATTGACTATGAGGTGAATCTAGTATGTTGGAAAGTCTTAGCTCTGCAACATTTATTTCCCTGTTTGTAGAAGCGTGTTCACTGCTACGCATTTCCCTTTCTCTTCGGGGATTTCCATGATTTGTTTAACCTGTTTTGGCCTAAAGTGCGCAAAATTGGGTTCAGATAGTCAGAAGTGCAGCTTCTGCTGACCTACTACTTTGTCAAATCATGATTTAAGTTTTTGTATAAATTCTGCTCTGGGGTGTGTTTAGGTGGGAGTTGGGCAGAACAACTCCTAGCATTCGGTCATAAATCTTCCCTTGAAAAACTTGGCTGCAACTGAAGTACAGTCCATCTGTAGCCCTAAAAAATCCCAACTCTTTTGTTTTAGGAACTTTAAAAAAAAACAAAAAAAACGAAACAAACCCATAGAGCCTTAAATTCAAGTTTTGGTACAAACACAGTGGTAATGCTCCTCTCTCACAAAACTGGGCAGATGCCATTGCCCTTTTAAAGATGATTATGCAGGAGATCAGCCATACCCCTTCAAGCTCAAAGACAGCACCTTCTCAGCATGCTTGAGGTTCAAGCCCAAAGCCTTCTCTCACCTCCTTGACTGTACATTATTGATGGGCTTTAAATTCAGAGCACACAAAAGCCATGTGTCTGGAGCACCAGACAATAATTAAAGGTAGCCTTGAGACATGTTCCCTGCTCCAGCTCCCAGTGTGGTGTGTTTTACTTTTACTTAATTTATCTCTGTATCCTTTCTGCCTCCTTTGAAAAGCAAGCTGTTAACACGTTATCAGACTTCTGTCACAAGGTCACCTTGCCTGGCACCTTCTTGGATGTGCTGTACCTCAGTTCTCCCCTTCTGTAAAATTATGCACACAACAGTCACAACCCAGAACAAAATCTCACTCCTAGGCTCTAGTTTGTTGATATTCAAATTATATATTGTGTTGGTCTGAGATCAAGACAATCAAATTCAATAAAGACAAGTGCAAAGTACTACATTTAGGATGGGAAAAATCAAATATATAACTACAAAATGGGGACGAACTAGCCAGACAGAAGTACTGTACAAAAGGATCTGGGGTTACAGTGGATCACAAATTGAATATGAATCAACATATGATGCAATTGCAAAATAGGCTAATAACATTATGGGGTGTTGCATGTAAGACACAGGAGGCAGTTGTGGACAAACTTGGGAGAGTTCAGAGGAGAGCAACAAAAATAATAAAAGGTTTGGAAAAACCTGACATGCAGAAAGCTTACAAATCTGGGCATGGTTAGTTATGAGAAAAGAAGGCTGAGGAGGGACATGATGATAATCTTCAAATATGTTAAAGACTGTTATAAAGAGGTCTGTGATCAATTGTTCCCCATGTCCACTGAAAGGAGGACAAGTAGTAAAGGGCTTGATCTGAGCAAGGGAGATTCAGGTTAGCTGTTAGGAAAAAAATTCTAATGGTAAGGATAGTTACGCTCTGGAGTAGGCTTCCAAGGGAGGTTGTGGAATCCCTGTTTAAGAACAGGTTGGACAAACACCTGTCGGGGATGGTCTAGGTTTACTGTCTCAGGGCATGGGACTGGACTAGCTGACCTCTTCCAGCCCTACATTTATTTGATTCTATAGTCCCAGCTCTTGTATAGGAACCCCTCTGTCCAATCCATGTCTTCTCAGGATTCCACAGTCCCCCAACTAGAAACTACAAATAATTGTCCCGAACATGACTGACTTTCACTTTTCAGCTCTAAGGGCCCACATCCCCTTCCAGCAGGCCCCCTGATTTGCTTGCCAACTTCTGGCTATATCCCCCCTCAGTCTCCTTACCCTGTCCCTTGACAGGACAGACTTAACAGCCACAGTTGTTTCCTACGGGAATCTCAATAGCGGAACTCCCAGCTCTCTTCCAGTTCACACTCCCAGCTCTCTTTCAGCTTGGGAGCCACCACCAGTCCTTCCCTAGATCCTAGTTACTGGAGAGCCTCTCTGCTGAGAACAGGCTGTCATTTACATATGCCAGCAGGTTTGACTTTGAGGGACAGGGAGCAGGTGATAAAGTCCCATGATTTAGGAAGAAAACCAGACATGAATAGTGCTTGGTATATAAAGATGCCTTACCTGGTGACAAGTGCCCAGAGGTCCCTTTTGTGCTGGTTGCTTCACAAACACAGATAGGAGGGGAGACTGTCCGAAATCTTACAATATGAAAGACACAGATGAAGTGTTGGATGCAAGGAATAACATAAAAACAACGAATGTGGTGGTGATTGGCACAGTTTTGTTACTTCCATATTTTGTTATTTTGGTGGGGTTTTATACTTTCTGCTTTAGGCTTTGCAACAAAGACTCTAGAATTCAAACTTAGTTGGTTTTGTTGATGCTATGGGGAGGTGGAATATAACACAGCTCATTCATCCCACCGTGTTGCTGGCTCCGTGTTGCTGACAATAGTAAAAGCTTATTTCTGTTAGTAGGCTAATCAGATATAACTCAAAACGTACAAGAGAAGATATGTGCAGTAACCATTTTACAGAGGTACTTCTTTTCCTAAGCATGCTTGAAAATGCTAACCTTTTTCAAACGATGGGAGCCCATTGAAAGCTGTCGGACAACATTTCTTACCTTTTTAAGTGATTGGAAATTTAAAAAGTCACTTTCTGCACGCACCATAGGGGGTGGGATTTTTCAAAACGTCTCAGCATCAGCCTAACTCTGCTCCATTGAAGTCAATGGGAGCAGTGGTAAAGCTCCCAATGACTACAGGAGGCACAGTTAAGTCAACACTGAGTACTTTTGGAAAATATGTTCCTCAAAGACTTGTGTATGTAGCTGCTAGTCTGAATTGACACTCTTGTAGGTAAAGGACAGGTTGTTGAACTTGCTACTTAAGGAACAAAAAGACTTGATTCTGCAAAGCGCTGAGGACTCTCAAATGCCATTGTTTCCATCACCGTTGACTGAGGGTCAAGTGAAAACCGCCTCTTAAATGTTGCCTCTAGCCTTTTAGAAGGCATCACGTTCACGTCACCAAACCTTAAAGATGCCATTCTCCTTCTGAAATTTGTTATGAATATTTTTCACTTTCTGCTGCCTGTTGAAAATCACTGAAGAAAAAGAATAAATTACTTTAGCTAGTTGTCTTTTTTTCCTTTTCCTGTAATAAAAATAGCCTCCTCTTCAGCAGAAAACGTTTGACCTAGTCTAAGATTTATCACTTCATTGTAGTAATAACTTCAGAAACAGGCCTTCAGGAGTGTTTATATTAGTCTGTTCGGCATTAAAATACACCTTTTTAAATCCAACAGTAAAGAGCAGTTTTAAGGTAACTTATGATTATTGCTAAGAAATAGGGTTCTTTCACTTTTACAGTATTTATATCATTTAAGAAGCTAAATCAGGGGTTCTTGTGTTTAACCAAAGGTTATACTTTACCAGGTATGCAGGTTCTATTGATGACATATTGGAAGAGGAAGAGCATTATGCAGATCAGCTAAAAGAATATCTTTTCTACGCAGAAGCTCTGCGGTAAGTATATTAACATAAAAGATTAGAACTCCTGTACTTCTGTTGCATTATTTTAATACATGCTCTGCAGATTTCTATCTCCATCCTTTACAGTTTTTACTTTTGAAGAAAACATTACACGGTTACATTCTGAAGTCTTGCAAATACCTTGCATCTTTTGTTGCCCAGTAAGCCACTCACAGTTAAGTGTAGCTGAGCTGGTTAGTAATTCAATGGCAGACAAAACCCAGGTGCTCTAGGAAGTAGTGTTGTATGTTGATTAAGCTGTGCTTCTCGCTTTGAATCAATGCCCCAGAACAATCTTCTGCTGGAGGTGCTATCTTCCATTATGAGACACAAGAGTCTCTTACCACTTACAGCTGTTAAAAAAAAAAAAAAATTCCCATCCCTAGTTTTGAAGTTTCCCAAATAACATCTGATTGTGACAGATACATTCTGACTCCCTAACCTCCCCTAGTACTCCTTCCTGCCCTAGAGTACTGTGTGTTTTTGCTGTGAACAGTTACAATTGCCACATTCACTAAGGAAGTGGCGACACTTGTGTTTGCAAATCCATTCGTAAAGTTTGCAAAGCACGTTGAGATCCTTCTGAATGAAGGGCACTGTATAAATTTAGGTACAGTATCACTTTTTACAAACAAAAAATTTTTAGTACACTCTAAGGAATTTGGAGACTCTGGGTTAAGTTTCAGTGAAAGACATTTTCCTAAGATTAATGTGCATCTTTGCCTGTCACAGAGGCACAATGTCCAAAATGACATGTAAACCCTTTCCTACAATTGGAATTTTTTACTGTAACATGTTGAATGAAACCATTTTACAAGGATGTCCTTAGATAGAGGATGGTTTTATATGGCATACAAAATCTTAGTATGAGATTATGGAAAAAGGAGCAGCAGGAGAATATGCTTCGGGTCACTGAAGTATAAAATCACTAACACACCAGAAAATTTGTAATTTAGCAGGCTTGCACTAGACTTATGTTTACTGTTATAGGACTATTAAATACAGGCTAGATAAATAACTGAACACGACGTATGCTAAAAAACATTTTTACCTTTTTTTTTTCTTTTTTTTTTTTTTAAAGCTTAGAAGGTGGTAAAAACGTAGCAAGACAAAGCGTTAAATGACAAATTGTTCGTTGATTGTTTTCAGGGCCGTTTGCAGGAAACATGAACTAATGCAGTATGACTTGGAAATAGCTGCTCAGGATCTGGCATCTAAGAAACAACAGTGTGAAGAACTAGCAACAGGAGTGAGTCTGTGTTTCCATTTTCTTCAAGACTTAGATTTTTTTTTTAATTTTTTTTTAATTTTTTTTTTAGAGAGCTAAACAAGTTAGGGTGACATCTAAATGGCATTTAACAGATAGATAACGTGGACAGCTGGTTATGATGACAAGTATCACGTGAGCTGTAGATCTTTTAGTAGTTTACAGTAATTTTTTTTCATAGTGATTAATACCATTTATGTGGGGCTTTTTTATTAAGATCTAGCAAATACAGGCGTGCAGGTAAGTGATCTGAAGTGTTTCAAATGAGATGAAATAGAATACTACCAAGACCAAAGTTTCTGGTTAGTTACGGTCATCTAGGGAAAAAAAACCTTTGTTGTACCTTTTTAAAAGCTTACCATCCTCATTATGAAATGTTAGGTTCACCTTCCCCCATTGCCCCCTCTGCCCCTGGGAAAATGGCTGAAATTAGATAATATCTAAAAACAAATATTTGCATTTAATCTGAAAGGTGAATAAACAGAGTAAACAATTACTGCTAAAGTTATTAATATCTTAATGTAGAATTATTTCACTGTTTTTTATATAATATGACAAGAAATATTACTTGAAGATTAGAAATTGGTGACTGAAAACAAATTCATTCAATATGGGCCCAGAATGAAGCCCATTAAAGTCAATGAGAGTCATTCGCTTGAGTCCAGTGGTCAGTGGATCAGGCCATAAGAATCTTATCTATCAAACTATCTGAAGAGAGAACGTGGGTGAGATAATACCTGTTCCTGGACCAGCTTCTGTTGGTGAGAGAGACAAACTTATCAGCTTACACAGAGCTCTCTTTGAGTATGTTCCCAGACCTGAAGAAGAGCTCTGTGTAAGCTTGAAAGTGTATCTCTCTCTCTCTCCAACAGAAATTGGTCCAATAAAAGATATTACTTCACTCACCATGTCTCTCCCTAATGTCCTGGGACCAGCACGGCTACAACAATGCATTCAACAATGGAAATAATTGGAAGGCAGTTTTTGAAGAGGTTAGAGATTTTATGTGAAGTTTCAGATAGAGGTGTATTTACTATCTTGATATAACGCTGTTCTTGAGAGCCAAAAAATCTTACCACGTTATAGGTGAAACCGTGTTATATTGAACTTGCTTTGATCCACTGGAGTCCACAGGCCTCCCTCCCCCCGAGCACTACTTTACCACACTATATCCAAATTCGTGTTATATCAGGTGGCATTATAGCGAGGTAGCAGTGTAGGAGTTAATACAGGTTTGTTTAACTGTTGGTTTTAATTTGAACTACCATGCCTCTTGCACCCACCTCACAGTAGTACATTTTTCAGTGTCTGAGCTCCACCAGCCAAATATTAATTCTCATTCTACTGGAACAAAGCATTTAGAGCATTTTTCTGTTTGATTTTAGACTCTGAGAACATTTTCTCTAAAGGGAATGACGAGCAAACTGTTTGGTCAGGAAACTCCTGAGCAAAGAGAAGGCAAGATAAAGGTTCTAGAAGAACAGATACATGAAGGGGAAGAACAACTGAAATCTAAAAATGTGGAGAGCAGGTAAAGGTAGAATTTTTAATATATCCTTGGTGTTTACGAGCTGTCTATAAAAATTCCTGTCATTTACAAGTTGTGAAATTAAGTACAGTACACTCAGTCAGCTCCTGATCTGAGAGGGTACCTTATGTAAGAGCTGATCGCTTTCCCTGTTACTGAGATCCATTTAATGGCTGACTCTTTGTTTTATGTTCAGCTGGTAATATGTTTAACAGATGGGCTGTAAGCAAACGAGGATTTGAGCTTTGTAGTGGCTACTTGAATGTAGAATTCAGATGTAGTTCTAGTCCAGTCTGTAAATATGGCTCCTGACATTAGAGCTGCTAATTCCTTAGGAAGTTTTGTATGAAGGATTGTTGACTTCTGTTTGTGATTAAATGTTTTAGCAAGCTACATTTGAATGACTAAGTCTTATTATTCTAACTAGTAGGAACTCACATTGCAAAACCTAGACATTTGTGTCAGAACACATTCATTGTTGTTGTTATAGGAAAGATGAGTGTGCTATCTGTTAGCTGTAATCCTTCCATGCCAAAAGATAAGAAACAGACCAGTTCATACACAGTTCAAAACAACAAAATACTCAGTAGAAATTAGGACCCGGTAAATGGAATTCCTTAATCATCTTGACAGAAGTGCTGGACATCTGCTTTTATAGCTCAGGAAACAGTTTTCAAAATGAATACTTGTCTAGTTTGTGCAGTGCAGTACAAACAGTAAGCTCGGAGTTATTTTACAGTATGAACTGGCCCATTTTGGTTAGGTGTAGCGCCGGAGGCAAATATTGCAGACAAACAAGAAAAGGGAGTATTCTATTCTGAAATAAATTTGCTTCAGCTAAGCTTGTGCCCACTTCCTGCAAATATTCAAACAATCGTATATTACTGACTTAAATGCTCGCGACAAGTGAATTTTAAGACGGTCTATAGGATTCTCACAGGAAATGAGATGATCTAAGAGGATGCTGAGGCCCAAAGCCCCTCAACCAGAGCACTGTATTTAGCGAGCCTGGCAAGGATCTGAATATAAATTCGTTATGAATTATTCATTTAGTTCTGTGGCCACATAGATAAACTTCAGTCAGATCTATCTGTGAAGGTCTCCAGTTATTTTAAAAAAAAAAAAAAGTATGTGATTCGCTGTTAAAAATCTCTGAAGAACTAGGTGAATTATTGTGGCACACGTTCCAACATTAGAGCAAGTAAACATATAAAATGAGGATCCCATCCAAGGTGTATAGAAATGACTCTGATTCAGCTCGTAGACTATAAAATTGTAGCACTTCAGGTTTTGACAAAGGCAGAGTCCTTCTCCAAGTAATTTCAGTAGCAGCTGGCTGGGGTCCATAATGTATTAAGTATTTTTTTAGAAACTCTCACGTTAACAAAACTATATTGTTTTCATTTCAGAGAGTTTGTGAAAAGTGCCTGGACAGATATTGAACGCTTCAAAGAGCAAAAGAATCATGACTTGAAAGAGGCCCTCATAAGTTATGCTGTGATGCAGATTAGTATGTGCAAAAAGGTAGGTTTTGCTTCTGACAGATAGGACGAATATGTAAATAGTAGTAGGGGACCTAGGAACAGATCTGTAACAAATGTGAGAACTGCTGTTGCAGAAGGCTGGAAATCAGTCGAGTAGGAGCTGCAGCATAGTCCATCTTGCATGCAAGATGCCATATCCTTGCTGCCTCCTCTCTCTTCCTGGCATGCACTGAGGTTAAGAGAGATTCTCCTGTGTTGGTAACAGTTTGCATTAAACAGTGTGGACCAAATCCTCAGTCTTTTCCCCATCCTTATATATGTAAAGTTCCTATTAGTCAGTGGGAGTTTTGCATGACTTAAGTCTACAGGTAATGTATGCAAACATGTCACATTTATTTATTTGTTGCAAGGTTCCTTTGTTTAGAATAAGCAAAAATCACTTTTTTTTTAAAAAAGGGAATTCAAGTTTGGACAAACGCAAAAGAGTGCTTCAGCAAGATGTGATTATCCAGAAACTAATTTCTCCTCAACAAAGTGCCAGAGAACAGAAGCACAAGTGCACAATCACGGATACTAAGTTGCTACATGACCTACATATAAATCATGAAATAAATGAGTAAATACAGTTTTCTTTATGCTATTTGTAGTTGTGTTAAGAGAGGACGAAAAGGAAATGTCCTTAAATCTTTAGTCCCTAACAGTCACTTTTGTGGCATATTTTACATGTAGCAAATAATTGAGGGCAAAGGGGTTAATGAAAGCTGCAGTTGTACATTGAGGCAAAGGTTTTAGAGAAAGTCCAGACTAACCCAAAAAAATATAGTGTCATACACAACTGAACTGTTCTCTGTGTGTATCTTCTGAATCATCACATTCCGCTTTAGATCATCTCCCGATGCCCGCTTTCAGCCTTGCTGGTTAGGATTTGTAATACTCTGAGGGGGGAATGTTTTTGTTTGTGTTTTATTTGTGCACACACAGTTGTCTTCTTTATGCCATAAGAAAACAAAAACTGAAATTCATTGTACTGCTTAGGGTTCATAGTTACGTGGCTGTGCATCTCCAAGGAGAAATTTGTTTGTTCAAAATTCAGGTTAAACACAGTGTCAAACTTCTGAGATTTTTTTCATACCCTCTACAGTAGAGGAATTGAACAACAGGTCTATACCATACTCCTCACTTACTGTTTCCCATTAGACTGTTAATACTGACATTGATCTGTCTTCTAATTTTCTATTACTAGTAAAGGAGAGTAACGACCCAACTGAGCAACAGGGCCAAAACTCAGACCTGGTATAATCAAGTGCAGCTTCAACTCACTTTATGGAAACTGCTTACCCCAAGTGTAAATGTGGACCTGTTTTCAAAACTGCAGTTGTCATTTAGCTCTAGGAATAGTCACCTTTAAAATGAATATGTAGAACATCAAAAGAAAACCAGCTATTTTGAATATTTAAGATTTGTGGTGCTCTGCAGGCTTGGCTTGGCTCTTGAAACACCATATTTCAATATTGCAGATACATACCTGATTTTACAGATACCTACATTAATGTGGTTCTTTACTGTTTTGGCTGTAACATTTAAATTTATTCATCTGCAATTTAAATCTATTAGGCTGAGCTATTTATCTTTTTGATACGATATGTTCAAGAGCCAAGTATTTTTATTTTTTGCTAGCTTTGCAGAATCTTAAATATAAGATGCTGTTTCTAATTATACCAGGAAAAAAAACCCAAAACAAAGAAACCCCACCACTACTCTGTCATGGGGCTTTTCTACATGTTTAAAGTGTCCCTGGAATTTTGTGGAATTTGCCAGACTAATGAGTAATCCAAAAGAAGATTTGCAGTAATACTTACTTGAGTCACATTTGATTATTTATTATATACTACAAATAACACTAATTGTCAGGTACTGATTTAATGTATGCCAAAAGTCTTTAAAATTTGCTATACCTTATGTAATGTATCCATTCATTTTTCAAATACCAGATCCTGTGTTTTGCTGTGGCATTATATGTTAAATCATTAAGAGCTGGTGTAGGCTAAGCTCTGAATTATTTAACAGGTTAAACATCAGTTTATACTTTTAGCTCCTCTACTTTTTCAAGGCACATGATAATGACAAATTCATGTCATTCTCTGAAGTGATGTTGAGCAGAAGGAGTCTCTCCTTTTTAATATTTACAGAAATACAAAATACAGAATCATTCCATTTTAAAGAACTGTAGTATTCAGGTCCTATAACAAGTAGAGGAAGGACTTGTACATTCCAGAAACCAGGATTTGCTCATCTAGAGTATCCAGTAAACATTCTAGACTAGTGGTGCCTTAATCCAATACCAGGAGGCACTTGGAGTAAATATTTTTCATGCACTTTGATTTTGTTTGAAAGATCTTTCTGGTGCCTCTTTTTTCCCCCCTATTTCACATGCTGTACAACTTACTAAATGTATTATATGCCTTTTTTTCTTGCTAGTTGTATTAAATTTGAGAAGGGAACAAAACTGTTCTTGTAAGCTTTGTGCCAAATATGCTAAATAAAACTGTTCTTTGATATTTTTGTTGTGTTATTCTTTTGCAAAATATTTTTTTAGATTTTCCAGTTTTGAAAATGATTGCTCCATATTTAGGTTCAGATTTTTGCACTGGTTGGGCCTTAAAAGAACATTGCAGAGATTAGGCTCCAAAGTTGGGTTTAATATTTTGTTTTTTAGAAATCACTAAGTGACTGACTTGCTTTTTATGTAAAGAAGCTAGTGTCTGGCTAAAGGTGAAACTAGATTTCTGTTGAAAGTCAATTTTTGGCCCCACCCAATCTTTTGATAGAGTGGAGCCACATGAGTTTCATATGTATCGTTGCCGTACTCAGGGTAAAACTTTTTTTTGGAAAGGTTTAATCAAATCTGACAAAACTTGGAAGAGAGACAAAAGTGTAAAAATTGAAGTGAGGTCAATTTCTGTGACCTTGGCTTAGAAACTGTATATTTGTTGGTTTTGGCAAGCACTGGTGGCTTTGCCAAGTTTTGGAAGGGACAGTCTCTTTTTAACAGCAGTTTCCACGTTGCTAGTAAGGTCCACATAACAAATGCACTTTAGAAAACACATACTTTGTGAAGTACACCTCTACCTCGAGATAACGCTGTCCTTAGGAGCCAAAAAATCTTACCGCGTTATAGGTGAAACTGTTATATTGAACTTGCTTTGATCCACTGGAGTGCACTGTGCAGCCCTGCCCCCGGAGCAGTGCTTTACCCCGTTATATCCAAATTCGTGTTATATCGAGGTGGTCTATGCACAGCCATGATGCAGGCTGCATAATCCACAAAATACCTTTTACACCTTAAGAATACTTCTGAAATCCCTGCCCTTGGCTTAAGTCTTAATTTGTCGACAGTTACAAAATTATTAGCAGAACAGACCAAAATGCTGCTATGACGAAGTGTCTATATAGACCAGCGGTTCTCAACCTATTTATCATTGTAAGCCGCATATGCAGCTCTCTGTGTGTTATGTGGGCCGCATCCACACAATATATATACTACCTGAATGCCCCAAGGGTGTCACATGGGCTGCAGCTGTGTGCTGATTGGGCCTCAAGCAGGTCACAGGAAGAGATTCACCAATATAGATGATATGTTCTTGAGTGGTCAGTTTTGCTGGGACAATTGCCAAACCCTCTTGAATATTGTTTTTCTAAGGAGGCCTTGGCCACTTACATGTGGCTGGAAGCATTAATCAACATTGTTGTTGCCATCTCCAGCACCCCGTTCTGGGACTTAGGTATTCACCACTATGCCATTCACTACCACTTTCTGATCTGAAAGATCCCAGATAGGCATCTCCATAGTTGTGTGTTTATAAGTTCCAGAGAGGTGAACCCACATTTCCTACTTTTACCTCTTCCAGTTTATCCCTCCTACCTCTTTTTGCATTCTGTCTTCTTTAAGTGTCCAGCTGATCTGGCCAAGACAGACTTAACCTTGCCATTCCTTGCTAGGACCAGTTTGACAAGCAAAAAGCAAATTTTGGCACCCTAGTTGGTGATGAAAAAATTGCCTCCAGCAGACCAGCTAAAAGAAAATAATAACAATTTAGCTGAATGTTTTCCAGAGTCAACGTAGTAATGCCAGAGTCCCAGAATTGGTAACCAGATCTTACGCTCTGCATAAGGTCTTCCAACAACTGAACTGCAACCCAGAAACAAGCTGCATTCTGTCTTTGGCTATTCTATTTTCTTCTTTTCCATGTGCTTGGTTTTGTTGTTACAAATTTTTATTTTTTATTTCATGCCAGAGAGCTCAGACCTACAGTCCTGTTGTGGGCTGCAATCTAGACCAAGGAATGGTTCTCACCATCTGCTCTAGTCCTGGGTGCCTTAAATGCTCTGCTGCAATGGCTCATAGCACGATACCAACAGCCAGAAGATACAAATGCCATTCCCCGAGTGTCTGTGTAATGTGTAGCAAGCAAATAAAATAAAAATATGCTTTCTAATGACTGACTTAATAAGCTACTGCCTTGGTTCAAGGTAGATTTCTTACCGGTCTTTTTTTCTTCCCAGCCATGGCTGATGTTCTCTGTCAGGCCCTTCCATAGAATTACAAAGTGCTGGTTTCCCTTGTCTTCCTAGGGAAGATCTTTGACTAAAATGGGAACTGAATGTAGGTGAGAAACCTGAGACTTGAACCCCTCTGGTTGAAGGACTCATCTTTCTCAGCCTGCAAGATTTCTGGCCCACTATGACTATCCACAAGATGGCTTCTTTCTCCTTCAGTCTTACCAAACTCACTGTTTAGTCCCCAGACCCAGGATGACCTCATCCTATTCTTCCCTTTCTGTGGGTTTCCCATCCCCCTGCTGATTTGTATGTAAATAGGGCTTCCAATCATTGTTTTGATTCCCCAGTGCTACCTTCTCTCCTGCCTGGGAGAGAACCTGTTTCTTCCTGTGTTTAGTCACAGGCTTTAAAGCATAATATCTCCTTTAGCTCAAGTAGCAAAGGCTAGTATGTTTGTAGCTGACCCACCAAGTTTCTAGTCTCTGCTCCACTAGGGCACCTTTGTAATGTAGTATTAGGTCCATTGTCCACCTTGCAGCTGTCTGACCAAACTGCTCCATCATCATGCACCTGCCAGCACTGGAAGATGTTGATATCTATCATGGAAATGGGTTACAGTGTTTCCGTCTGCTTATAAGTTGTCTGATCAGCTCTGTTTAAAAGAAAACATGATTTGCAAGATACTAAGGCACTTTGCATGCATGAGTTTCTATAATTTGCATCCTTTCTCAATACTTGGGTGAGGTGATTGGGGTGCATTTCTCCACTGACTCTTTAGCATCACTCAGTTTTATTGCTAACTTCAGAGGAAATAAAGCCCTTGGCTGTCTCCATATTTGACCATTTTAAAATTGCACAATATGCCCAAACAACCTGGCCTTGATGAAGTCTCCCTACCATTGTGATGTATTTCCTTCCTTGCTAGGAGTACTTTGTCATGGCTGGGTATGAAAAAATATCACTCTGTTGCCATTGTGTTTCAATGTCTTGCCTTCCATTTAAGAGAGAGAGAGAGAGAGAGTGTGTGTGTGTTCACTTGATGAAGGATGTTGAAAAACTGAGGCGGGCCAGAAAAGAGAGAGAGAATTATAAAATTTTAATTACTACACGATCAGAAAAATCCCTTGGTGTTCCTCTTCATAGCGGTGGTGCAGTGATCTGAATCTCGTTATCTCTGAATTGGTGATGACCTGAGATAAGAGAATTCTTCTTAGAAGTGCTGTTTGACACCGGACCAGAAGGAAGCAAATATTAATTTTATTGGAGGTGCCTAGGAGCCTAGTCATGGATCAGTGCTGCACAAATATAACAAAAACACAATACTGCCCCCCACCCCCAAAGAACTTACATGCATGAGGTATCAAGCTTCATTTTGACGTCTTCTCAGGCTGTTCCATCTTTGCCTCTTTCCAATCCATCTCAATCAAAGCCATGTATTGTACGTTAGATGATGACCCTTGTCCTTTAGAACCAAAGAATACTACCTGGGAAATCTACCATTATCAAGTGCTTTCATGGCTTTTTTTCTACTCTCAGTTCTGAGATGTTTTTCTTGGAAAGGCAGACTAAATTAGCAGTGACATCACTTATGGGGTTGTATTGTATGTTTGCATTCCACCAGTACTCAAAGATCCCAGTCAAACTAAGCACTGTGCCAACACATAGAGGCAGGCACTGCTTTTCAGAGCTTACAAGCTAAATACACCAGACCAACAAAAGGGGATGAGAGGCAGAGAGGTAACAAGATTTGCTCTCGGTCACAGAGCAGAAGCAGAGCCAGGAATTGAATCTATGACTTCCTAAAATGCAGCACGGGTAGGCAACCTATGGCACGCATGCTGCTTTCAGTGACACATTGCCCGGGTCCTGGCCACCGGTCCGGGGGCCTCCGCATTTTAATTTAATTTTAAATGAAGCTTCTTAAACATTTAAAAAACTTTATTTACTTTACATACAACAATAGTTCAGTTATATATTATAGACTTACAAAAAGAGACCTTCTAAAAACATTAAAATGTGTTACTGGCACACGAAACCTTAAATTAGAGTGAATAAATGAAGACTCGGCATGCCACTGCTGAAAGGTTGCCAACCCCTGTGATAGGACATTAACTCCTAATTTAGTGCCTTATTCCTTAGGCCACCCAGCCTCACAACAGTGGAAGGAGTGATTGTCATAAATACTTTGGACACAAGTTGGTTTAAACAGTCGTCATAATTCAGGAGAAAAAGGGTCTGGCCTTGGGTTCATGGCACAGGATTGGGAGCAGGGATCCGGTTCTAGCTCTGCCACTGCCTCCCTGTGTGACTCACCTTCATCAGAAACAAGAGAGTGCCTGCCAGGTGCTGAAGTGACTGATTCCTAAAAAACTAAGCTTGGAATGTTCCAAAATTGAGCATACATGGTGAGCCCTGCGGGCTAGGGCCTGGGTGTTAGTGAGTGTGAGGACAGTGTCTAACATACTGGGAGGTGACACCAGAATGCAAACAATAGTAGCTGGTTCCGGCTTCATTTACAATTACAGCTGTGTTTGAAGCTGATGTGGAGATAAGCACAATGTTTTAAAAAGAATTTTGCTCTACACTGGTAAGATTTGGGGGTGGCAAACTCTAGTGACTCTGATTAAATGAGAAGCAGAACTGTCAGTCTGCAACGCTGCATTTTTTTTAAACAGAACCTGTTTGAACCTGGGGTGGGTGGGAAAGCTGCATCTATCTTGATGGGCTTTATAACTCAGGATAAAGCCCAGAGCCTGAACATGCAAACACTCATGTGACTAGTCCCATGGATCCAGCAGGACAACTCGTATGAGTAATGCTAACTCACCGACCAGTTACAGGCTTCTCCATATTAATTCAGTGAGCTGTGATGATTATCTTGTTTACTTACAGTAAATGTTTTGACAAGACAAATAGGTTTCTTTACATATCCTGGCACATGATGAAAACAGTCAGTCTCGCTTTAGAAAATAGCTGCGTATAATTGAATGTCAGTAATCTACTTCTGTTTAGGATTCTGGTAAAGTTCAGCGTGCATAGATGGAATTAATGTAGCAAAAAGAAAAATACAATTTAGCTCGCCCTCTTGTGTCTCTCAGAAGTAATTCCGATTGGGCTAATGTAAACTATACACAAAATACTGCAGCCATTTGCCACTGTCTATAGCAGTAATATAAATATTTAGTTGCTAGTCTGATGTTCTCTAGAAAGCATATTAAATATTTTAAATATAAAGAGTTACTGTATATGGCTGTAGTAATGAACTCAAAATATCACTGATTAATTCCATTGACTTCAATGTTGTTAACTACAAATTAATTGGATGCAGTGTGTTTTACAATGATTGTACGTAACCAACCAACCTTGGCTCTCGTGTGTGCAGTTCCATTGACACAGTGGGAGTCCTGCATATAGCTCTGAGGACAGAATTTATCCCATAGTTTTTCATCTAGTGCTAATTACCTTTGGCTAGATTAACAATTGCCTGTGAGATTCATAGAATATCAGGGTTGGAAGGGACCTCAGGAGGTCATCTAGTCCAACCCCCTGCTCAAAGCAGGACTAATCCCCAGAGAGATTTTTATCCCAGACCCCTAAATGGTCCACCTAAAGGATTGAATTCACAACTCTGGGTTTAGCAGGCCAATGCTCAAACCACTGAGCTATCCCTCCCCCCTTCATATGTTCTAAGGTCAGAAGGGACCATCGTGACCATCTAGTCTGCCCTACTGCATAACAAAGGCCATATTCCTTTTTGAATTACAACGTGTATTTTAGAAAGCCATCCAATCTGGATTTAAAAAGCCACGTCTATGCTACCCGCCAGATCGGTGGGTAGTAATCAATCTATCGGGGACTGATTTATAGCGTCTCATCTAGACACAATAAATCGATCCCCAAATTGATGCCCATTCTCAACCTCGGCAGGAGGAGTAAGCGGAGTCGAAGGGGGAGCTGCAGCAGTCAACTCGCCACTGCGAGGATGGACAGGTAAATCGAACTAAGATAGTTCAACTTCAGCTACGCAAGTAGCTTAGCTGAAGTTGCGTATCTTAGATCAATTTCCCTCTCCTCTCCCCCCCCCCCCCCCCCCCCCCCCCCCCCAGTGTAGACCAGCCCAAAGTTTCTAGTGCTGGAAAATCCGCCATACTACTTAGTAAACTGATCCAATGACTGTTAAAAATGTGTGCCTCATTTCAAGTATGAATTTGTTTAGCTTCACCTTCCACTCATTAGACCTTTGTCTGCTAAGTTGCAGAGCTCTGTCTTACCAAATTCCTATTCCACATGTAGATGCTTACAGACTGTAATCAAGTCGCCCCTTTCTTTCTGATAAGCTAAACAGGGTTGAGCTCCTTCAGTCTCTTATAAGTAAGATTGACCAAAACAGTGGGAAACACTCTCATGTTATTTTCTAACCCTCCTCAGTTTTTCAACATTTTATCAAGTGTGGACACCAAACCTGGTCATAGTATTTCAGTAGAGGTCTCACCAGTGCCAAATACAGGAGTAATATAATTCTCTACTCTTGCTTGCTATTCCCCTATTTATGCATCCAAGCATCTCATTAGCCCTTTTGGCCACGGCATCATATTAGGAACTAACATTCAGCATTTTAGCCAGCATGACACCCTAGTCTTTTTCAGAGTCACTGTTTCCGAGGATGGAGTCTCCCATCCTTTTAGCATGGCCTACGTTCGTTGTCCCTGAAAGGATGACATTGTTGGACATATTGCAGTGCGTATTGTTTGTTTGCTTACAGTTTACCACGCAATCCAGAGTACTCTATATCAGTGACCTGTCCTCTTCATCATTTACTATTCCCCAAATCTTTGTGTCATCTGAAAACTTGCAGTGATGATTTTGTTTTCTTCCAGGTCATCGATAAAATATTAAAGAGAGTAGGGCCCAGAACCAATCCCTGAGGGACCTCATTAGAAACACACCTGCTTGATGATGATTCCCCATTTACAATTACGTTTTGAGACCTAGCAGTTAACCAGTTTTTAATCCATTTAATGAGTGCCAGTGCTGATTTTTGTCTCATTCTAGTTTCTTAATCAAAATGCTCTGTGGTACCTAGTCAGATACCTTATTAAATAGTCCAGGTATATTACATCAGCACTATTACCTTTTATCAACCAAACTTGTAATCTCAGCAAAAAAAAAAATCAAATTAGTTTGAGAAGATCTATGCTCCATAAACCTGTGTTGATTGGCATTATTTATATTGCCCCCTCCCAATTCTTTATTAATCAAGTCCTGTGTCATCCACTCCATTATTTTCCTTGGCATCAATGTCAGGCTGACAGGTCTATAATTATCTGGATCATCCCATTTAACCTTTTAAAATTCTGGCATAACATTAGGTTTCTTCCAGTCCTTTGGACTTTTCCCACTGTTCCAAGACACATTGAAAATCAACATTAACAACCCCGAGAGTTCATCAATCAACTCTTAACTTGCATTCAGAAGGTTTTTTTAATCTGGAGTTGCTAGTTTAAAAATGGCTGTCTTTATTAGCTATTGTTTAATATCCTCCTGTGTTACTGTTGGAATGGAAAGTATTTCATCCTCATCCTCAGGATATGAATACATCATCTAGCTTTTACCCAAACACAGAACAGAACTATTTAGTAAATACTTCTGCCTTTTCTGCATTATTGACAATTGTACCATTTCCATCTAGTAATGGACCAATTCCATTGTTAGAATTCCTTTAGTTCTTAGTATACTTTAAACTCTCGTTTATTGTCCCTAAATCAGGAGGCCATTGATTTCTCTTTATGACCTCTTTTCCCTGATTAATTTTCTACGGTTCCTAGTTTCTCATTTATATTCATGCTATAAACTTCTCTGTTTTTCCATTTATTATATTTTTAAAGCTGGTTTTATTTCCCCTCTAAGCCAGGCTGTTTTGTGTTTTTGTTTCAATCTATGTAACCTTTCTCAATTGTGAATGTTGGGGCATTTTAATCAAATAATCTTTAGAAGTTCTCAATTATCATTCATGTTTTTCTACTCAGTTTCTTTCTCCCATGTAATTTTGGCTCATGATCACTTTCAGCTTCATGAAATTAGCCCTTTTAAAGCACCATGTATGTATATCACTGGTTTGGAATCTATTCTCTTCACACACAAAAATGATCATTTGCCACCTAAGCGCACACTAATTTTTACTTCTGTAATCAATTCCCCTTTCTCTGTGAAGACAAAGGCTAATGTGGAATTCTCCTGCGTTGGATGAAACACTTTTTGAGTTAAGAAATTGTCATGTATTATAATTAGAAATTCTGAAGAAATGTTAGTACTGTTAATGTAAGATCTCCAGCATATGTCACTCAGATTGAAGTCCCCCTTCTTTTCTATACATTATAGATAGGTCATAAGGAGCCAGTTGTCCTGTTCCCTGGTGCGATTTGGTGGTCTGTAGCAGACACCAACCCCTACCCTATCTTGTGCTTTGTCTCTCAGGACATCGATCCATAAGCATTCAAGTTCATTTGCTTCCTAGTTGTTGATGACTTGGAAACTGGTAATGCCATCTTTGACACCCAGTGCCATTCTCCCTCCCCTTTTTGCCACTCAATCTTCCCTAAATAGGTTATAGTAATTGATTTTAGCATTCATTCATGTGAATCTTCCCACCAGGTTTCAGTATATCAAGAAGATTGAATTTGCACTTATAAATGAACAATTCCAATTCCCTTTGTTACCCAAGCTCCTAGCTTTGGTACATACGGGATTAGAGAATTTCACTTCACATCTCTTTTTTCACCCTCCCCTCTTGTTTGTTTAATGCCTTTCTGACTACACAGGACAGCCAGTCCTCTAGAAGATTGACTCCCCTCCTACTGAGAAGGAGGGCATCTTAATTCTGTTCCCCTCTCCCCATAAGGGGTGGACCAATGTTCCACAAAACCCAAACCCTCTACTTTACACTACTTACTCACCCAGCTGTACATTTCCAGAATCTTCTGCCTTCTTTCTTCCTTCACTCATGGGCTAGGAAAGCTCTGTTAGAAGATCACTTGGACATTCTTTTTCTTCAGGAACATTCAGAGTTCCCTGAAGTCATCTCTATTCTCTGAGGTTTCCTGCAAAGCATTGTCATTAGTGCTGACATGCATCTATCACCAGTGGTTCCTGGCCTTTTGACCTCAGAACCCTAACCAATCTTGGAATGACATCCTGTATCTTGTCTCCAGAAAGACAGCACACCATCCTGTTGTCTCTTGCAGAATGTTCTTTCCGTTCTTCTTAGTACAGAATCCCCAACAAGGATCATCAGTCTTCCATAGACAGTTGGAGATCTCGTTGTGCACATACTTGATTGCCTTGTAGGTTGGGCTGAAAAGCCAATAGCAGGTATGTCCCATACAACTCTCCATTCCATTCATCCAGCTTGATTGTCGGAGATGTTTTCTGCAGTTTCCAGCTGAAGAACAGAACAAGTGGCTAGATCTAGCTTTGTGCAGTTCTTCCTAGTCCTCTTCTCTCTAGTAGTCACAGCCTTCCCTTCCACTTTTGCTTACAGCTGTGTAGAATGCCACCTGGTCCTCTTGCCTCTGGTGACTATGAACAGCCAAGGTTCCTCTAGTTTCCACTTTTTCTGGTTCCATGGTGACCAGTTCCTTTCTGGACATTGAGATGGTGATGCTTCCTGGATCTGATTCTCCAAAAACACCTCAGCCTTTCTGGTGCTCCACCGTGTCTGTAATTGTCTTTTCAGGTCACGTACCTTTTCTTACAGCACAGCCACCAGTTTGCATGTCGTACAGAGAGAGTCCCTTCTGGCTTTGGGCAGGAAAGAAAACATGGTGCATCCATTGCAGTCACAACCACTGTTTCATTGCTGGTCATTAAAAAGTATGTAATATTCAGCTCAAGGCACAGAGACTGTAACTGATCAACAGTTACCAAATCAACAGATGCATTTTGGTTCACGTAAGAGAAAATTGTCACATGGTTGCATTTTAATTCTAAGTCCACTTATCATAGTGTGAACACTGAAGAAAAATCAGCAAAAAATAGCAGAAGCAAGGAAACTGCATTAAACAATATCTGTTCACTCTCTGCCTGCTCTGGTGCTGTTAGTCCCTCAGTTCCATGCACAGCAAAGACACATTCACTCTAACAAAAAAGTTTGTGGCAAAGATGTATGTTCTCCCTTCTGAATGAGTAGGAGTCTCTGAAATTTCTGCTTTTAGAAAGCACAAGTCCTTACTGCACCTTCCACGGAGCCCAAGTGGTTCCTCATATTGCAGAAGCAGTCACGAGTAAAATGAACTCTCATTATCATTTATCACAGGAGATCTGTTTCCTTTTAATTTGCCTGAGTGTTTAAATTTAGCTTAGTAGCGCAGAGGAGTCCAGGAAAAAGTCACCTTTTATTGGTTTTCTTTTACCCTACAGGCCTGGCCCTGAAAATCCTAAACCTTCCAGAGCCAAGAGGACATGCTCAGTATTGCTGCAGCTTACACAGCTGTGACAGACTTGTCCAAAAAGGAATCAGAGTCCATTCAACATGCACCACAATGACGCCCTGGGCAGAAGTAGAATCTGCTGCTACAGAGGGAATTTCTAATCGACTTGGTCATCTATTAACTCATTGAGTAAACACTCCAGGCTTAGCCTTCATTCCTCTGTAGAATCACCCTTCATCAGGAACATTCTCCATAAAGTCCCTTAAAAGTCTAACTATATTAATTTGTAGGGAAATCCTTTCCTTCTATCTTACATATCTTTCAGTCCCTACTATTTCCCTACTGTTCCTTGTGTCCTCAGTGTCCCCAGTTCAGGTAAAGATCATGGTCCAGGATGGAACATTTGTTACCTGATTATTTTCTTTCTAGTCATTCTATTTGACCACCCTGATTCCCCTCCCGCCACCCCATACAATTCTCTTCATGTATAAAGTCCATCTTTGATCATCTCCACAGGGTCCATATGGGTAGTGAATATGATTTAACAGGTATTATGGCAACATCCTAATAAGAATTCAGTGTTTCAAAATGGTGCTGGAACTATTCATCCAGAATGAGGGCAGAAGGGGCGTGTGTGACCAAACTCCAGAGCCTCCTAAATGCATCTGAGATGCTTTCAGTATTTACAGGAAGAGAGGTGCAATCCAAATATGCAGGACTGAGGGAGAGGTCAATCCTAAAAGGCAATCCTCAGGTAACACATTTTTTCACTGACCTGCAAACAAAATGGAAGTCAATGCAGATCACAGTACAATGAATCCATACCCAAATTCTCTGGGCATTCTAGTTATAGCAATCCTACCTCTGTGTCATCTTGAGTCTGGAGTCTTTGAGTGCTTTCTCTGCAGATGTTGATCCTGCCCTGTTCTATCTTCTCTACTAATATACTTGTAGTGTAAGTGAGGAGCAAAAGCTACATTAATCTGCACTTTTTTTGGAAAAACATGATCTTATTCTGCCTTTGGATGTTGCATTAAAGTCTTGGGAACTGCATCTGCATATTACTCCTGAGGGAATTCTGTGCCAAAAGAATTAAAAATTCTGCACCAAAAATAAAAATTCTGCACACAATATTTTAAAATTCTACAAATTTTATTTGTCAATAAATAAATGTGGAGGCTCCAGCATGGCAGTGGGGAGCACAAGCCACTGGCTGCACAGAGATGGGAGATTAGCCTGCAGCCGCCCTTCCCCTCCCTCCTACCCCAGGACACAAACTGACCCTGACATAGCACAAGGGCCAGGCCTGCCCCAGAAACACCTCAGGGCCCTGCCCCTCCACACCAGGCGCAGCAGATGTGGGGCAGGTAAGTTCAGCCCAGCAGAATCCAAGTGTGGAGGGGCTTAGTGTGGGGGGATCCAGGTGTGGGGTAAGACAATTCTGTGTGGAGCAGTCTGTGTGTGGATAGCTTAGTGGGGGGGAGAGGGGATCTGGATGCACTGGCTCATTGGGGGTTCTGGGTGCAGGGGTAATGGGACTCTGCAGAGGGGTCCAGGTGAAGATGGTTGGGGCTTAGCAGGGGGGGATCTGGATATGAGGTGATGGCACTCAGTTGGGGGTCAAGTGTGTGGGGTTCAGCATGGGGGTGTCCGGGTGCTGGGGGAGTGGGACTTGGCGGGATGGGAGTTTGTGTGTGGGGGCTCAGTGAGGGGTGGGGGTTTGGGTGCAGGGAACTCATTGAGGAGGTTCTGGGTGCGGGAAGGTGAAGCTCAACAGTGGGATCTGGGTATGGGGGGGTCCAGACGCATAGGTGGCGAATGGCGAGCAGCTCCCCTATAGTGACCCCTCCCCCTGCAGCTAAGGTGCAATGGGGCAGGAAGTGGGGAGGGGAAGGTTTCTGGTGGTGCATCTGACCTGGCCATAGCTGCTCCTTGCAGGGGGAGAGGAAGTCCCTTCCCCATCCCCAGTCCAGCCAGGATTAGCAGTTGGGCTCGGCGCAGGGTAAGAGCCACCAGCCAGGGCACCCCAGCTCCACTCCCTGCTGTGCTCTACCTCTCTGCCAACTGCTCTGGGTGCCTGAAACAATGCACCTGCTCTGCTTGGGAGGGGCACGTGACCACTCTTGCCGCATCCCTTTGCTTCCCTGTCAGAAAATTATTTTTCTGCAGGGAAGCAAAGAAATCTTCGGGGGATATGAATTCTGCATATGTGCAGTGGTGCAAAATTCCCCCAGGAGTAGCATATGCAAGGGCACAACTTGCTTTTAAATGCCTTTTTGAATAATGCACAGAAATAGGTTAAAGAAATATTTGGGGCTTCTCTGTGTTTTAATTTAACATTTGTGCAGGAAAGGAAAAGGAAATCAACACGTGACACGCTGATATGTTGCTACATCCACCAGTTAATGGTTAATTTGTAAGGCAAATTGTTCCCTGGCAGTTCAGAACGGAGCGCAGTCTGTGCCACTCCACTGATTTTCCATTTGCTGGGATTACTTGCGTCTATAAACAAAACCTCTGACTACTCGATTGGAAATGGGTAGGCATGTGGGTGAGTGCCCCATGAACATCCACAGCTGGATGCAACATGAAGCCTTGAGCCTTCAGACCCTTTTTTACCCTAATAATCCGACTGACTTCTAGGATAGTACAAGTTTGCCGAATCAGGCCTGTAGGGTAGTTTTCGTGAAACCATCAAAGGGTAGAGTGGGCCAGGCCTCCCCTTCCCACCAGGAACATAAAAGACAGCTGCACTTCCATCAGTTTGGGATTCTGAAATAGAGGAAAACAGAAATATTAGCAATGCACCAACCTGCAGCTACCTCAGTAAGCTTTGTAACCCATGGGTTAGAGCATCGCCTCCCACAGAAATGCCTGGCAGAGGAAAACGTGTAAGGAATCCCCCGTGTGCATCTTCCTGAAAGTTAGGGGATGAGAGTTTGCCCCCCCCCTGGAAGATCCCAGGCAGTCACAGTAAACAGGAACATCTTCGTGAAGACCTTTGCTTCCAAGAAACTGTAGGGCCATATGCGCTGGTGCTGCCCCTTCTCTGAATTGCTGGCAGAATGGCTCTGTGCTACCAGGACCCTCTCTGGTTGCACATGCTCGCACACCAGATTTCTCTGTGTGCTGAGCTCAGCCTGCCGGGAGGAAGGGAGCTTTGTCCTTCTCCCTCTGTACTTCCCCCCCCGCCCCGCCACGTTTCCAGCTCACTTAGCTCCTCTTCCTGACAGCTGGGCCAGATGGAGCCGCTCCTCTTGCTGAGTGAGGGTGGCCTAGGGTGACCAGTTGTCTCGACTTTATAGGGACAGTCCTGATTTTGGGATCTTTTTCTTTTATAAGCTCCTATTACCGCCCCCCCCCCAGTACTTTTCTTCCTCGCTTGGCCCGTCTGTGGCAGCCAGGCCCAGATGGGGAGCAGACCAGCACTGCCTTTCCAGCCAGGCTTTCTCACAGGCAACTGCCACACTGCACAGAGGCAGCTACCCAGGGCGTAGGGTTGCCAGCGCTCCAGGATTGACCTGTAGTCTCCAGGAATTAAAAATTAATCTCTAATTAAAGATTATGTCATGGGATGAAATCTCCAGGAATACATCCAACTAAAATTGGCAACCCTACCAGGGTGGCCACTCTCACCTGGCATGAGAAACAGTTCTGTCCTGCCCCCTCCACTCCTTGCCTGGACCCGGGTGCTGGGACAGGGACCAAGCAAGCTGGAAACATGCTGGTGGAAAGAGGGAGCTGCAGAAGGAGAAGGACAGAGTCTCTGTTTACAGGAAACTTTGGTGGGGATAGCGCAGCGGCCCCATGCAGGGCACAGAATCATGGGGGAAGATGCCAGGAGCAGGTTCCCTCTGCTCAGCCCAAGTTAGGGGCATTGTCTGCACCCAGCCCACTGCTGAGGTCCAGGGAGAAACAGTGTTGTTGTGAGCTCTCTGACCCCCATCCCAGGACGGTGAAATTTGCTGCCTTGACCCAGGGAGGTGGGGCTGGAAGGTTCCTCCCAGAGGTGACATGTGGAGCAATCAGGTCCCCCCACCCCCTTATATGGTGCCCCCCACCCAATATCAGCAGGTACAAATCATCTCTGCAGAGCTGCCCTGCAGAAGAAAGGAACAGGCTGGTGCTGTTTTACCTTTCATTAGTAATCTATGTAGGGTTAATTGGGTGTTGATGTGTGTCCTACCAACTGCCAATCCCCTCCCCCACTCCCTCGTAACAGGGTGCTAGTAACAGCCATAAATGGAGCCCTTTGGAAGTCACTTAAAACACCCAGGCACTGGAAGTAGTTAGACCAGGAGGGACTTTGGGTTAGGAAGGGCAGAAGGGCTCACTTGCACCTGTAGAGTCTGATGCGCTAATGAACCCACCAGCTGGAGACCTGTGTGAAGAAAGCAAACTATAAAAAGCTGAGCTGGGGGAGCAGGAAAGGGGGTTTTGTATGATTGAAGCTATGTTGTGATGCACCTGGAGTATAAAGAACAATACAGATACTCAGGGGAGGATACAGCAGTGCTACACTATGTGCATTGCTTAATTCACAAAGTGGGCTTACCACCTAGGGCTTCCAGGAGATGCAGGAAGGGCTTGTTCCTAAGTGGGGGCATGTCTGGGATCTACTTGTCAGCCAGAACCAGGAAGGGTTGGTAGGTGGCCTGTGAGAGGCCAGACTGAACCTGGAAAAGATGGAGGAGCTGATGTCGTGGCTGGTAGACCAACAGAAGGAGATGTTGCAGGTATTCCAGCAATCTGAACGACAAGCTCTGCTGGGCTGGCAGGTGGCGCAACAGTGGGTGTTTCAGGAATACATGAAGGAGCAGACCAAGGTACAGCAGCAATTACAAAACATGAGTCCTTCTGGGGGGCTAGAAGCTGAGGGGGGCTAAGACTCTGTACAAGTGGCCCCAGGGGCGATCCTGATGTGTTCCAACTGACTTTTGAAAGAATTGCTACTAGTGTGTGCTGAGATAAAGGGTTATAGGCCCTACAATTAGCCCCCCTCATTTGGTCAGAGACATCCAAGCCACTTACATGGCACTGAGTGAGGAGCAGGCCAAGAACTATAATGTGTGGCTGCTATATTGGACCCAGTAGGCTTGTCAGCTTAAATGTACCTATAGAAATTTAGGGCAGCTAGGTGGACTTAAGGGTACAGTCCAAGAGTTTTATGATTGGGCCACCCAATGGTTGAGGCCTAGGGGGCAAGATATCAAAGTGGTCATGAATGCAGTGATATTAGAGCAGTTTATGCAAAACTCCCAGATACCACTGAGGTCTAGTGTGGTGACATAAACCAGAGATGATGGAGGCAAGGTAAAATTTGCCGAGGCGTTTATAGAAGCAGAATTTCCAAGGAAAGTGGCTTGTCATACACAAGCAGGGGAAGGGATGAGATCCCTCAAACAGTAAGGCCTGTGATTGAGAGAGACAAGAAGGAAAATAAGGCCATTTTGTCTAGTTGGGCTATAACCTGCTGGGGGAAAGCCCACATTAAGCAGGACTACATGTCTATAGAATGAGGACTGGGGGAATATTGTAACTGGACTGGTAGAGAGTAAAAATGATGACTATTAAGGTGGAGAGAAGGCCAGAGATGGGAGTTATTGATTCAGTGACCAGTTGCTCATTTGTGCAGAGCAGGACTGCAGTGGTTTTGGGAGGCAGGGACACTCTAGGCATAGTGTGCATACATGGTACAAACACACTTATCTGGAGGTGGTAGTCCCACTAGGGGAATGGGAGTTTCTAGATGGAACAGGGTTGGGGTAGTGGGAATGTGGTCCCATCTTCCCTTCATGGTAGGGAATCAATCCAATCAATCCCATGATGACAAGCCCAATGGAAGGAATGTCAATGGAGGACTGAAAATAGGGTGACTGTGGTGCAACATGTCAAGTATCAGAGGGGTAGCCGTGCTGGTCTGGATCTATAAAAGCAGCAAAGAGTCCTGTGGCACCTTATAGACTAACAGACGTATTGGAGCATGAGCTTTCGTGGGTGAATACCCACTTCGTCGGATGCCGGTGGTGCAGCATGGTATCCAAAGCCCACAAGGAGGGAGAGAACACTAGACAGAGAGAAACAAGCCAAGAAACAGAAGCCAAGAAAGTGGAGCTGGGGTAGGAAATACTGGGGTAGAAGAGAAGCTGGAGAAGGGAGTGAAGATGCAGTGGTCACCCATATAAGAACAACCCGAAAAACAAGAGTGGGAGGTGAACCAAAGAGCTAGTGGTCCCAGAGGCAGGGAAAGTCCCCAGAGTCTTAAGACCTAAGGGGAGCAGAGGCCATCAGATGGTGTTGCTGGCAAGGGAGGATGTCATGGCTTGCTCTACAAAGGACAGGATAGATCCATGGCAAAAGTCTGTGGGTTGTCTCTGGTGTGATGGCCTGTGGGATGAAATGGAATTGTGGGGTAGACCCCCACCTAAAGAGTGCTTACTCTGTGGCTGGAGAATGGGAAACCATCAGAGCCTATGGAAAGGAAGACTAAGGGAACTCCAGAAATGATGAGAGATTGCTGTCCCTATAAGGAAAATAGAGCATCAACAAGGAGAAACCTGATCCCCCAGTGAAAAAGGGGGGTCTGTAGCCACGCTGGGAAACCTAAAGCAGGGAGGTATGTAACAGGGTGCTGTTGGTAGCTATAAACTGAACCCTTTGGAAACCAGCACCCTGGTCACTTAGAACACTCAGGGCACCGTGTGCTCTGAGTACAAGGGACTTAGGTAGTTTGGGTTTGGAAGGGTAGACGGGATCACTTGCGCTTGTACAGAGCCTCATGAGCTAATGAGGTAAATAGCCCACCAGCTGGATAGCTGTGAGAAAAAGCAAGCAGTATAAAAGCTGAGCCAGGGAGTAGGAAAGGGGGCATCACATAACTGCTTCTATGTTGTGATGTATTTGGAGCATAAAGACGTGGTGGAGGAGCCCTGCTGGACTGTGTGTGCTGCTTAATTCTTAGAGAGCTTACCAGCCAGGGCTTCCCAACTCAGCCCAGCCCATTTCGTGCCTTGTGTGGGGTGGAAGGTGGAAATGGAACACCAGAGAGCCACAAACATGGTTGTATCATGATGGTGCAGTCTGGCTGTGTGACACCACCTGCTTTTGGTAAGCAGTTTGCTGACACAGACTGTACCCCCCTTCAGCAACAATAGTACTCCATGTTCTTCCTGGGCTATGGTAATGCATGTTCCAAAAACTGCACAGGAAAAAACCAATTCTAAGTAGCACCAAAGCCGTATAGGCCCCTTTTACATGCTTGTGAAAAAAGTGGGGCATCAATCCTTCCCATACTATGAATGACCCTCAACTATTGCTTGAGGATTGTAAGCGGCCACCCTTTCCTATTAGCTTTGTTACGAAAGCCTGTAGTAGGAGCTACGGTGGACAGCACTCATGTTCCCACATAGCTAATCAGCTGAAGAGGGCTGTGATGGTGTTCAAACCTAAGTTCTATGTCTCAGTTGCTTCTTCTGTCAGGACTCTTACCACCGGTGCCAACAGATTCTTCATAAGGTCTATAGAGAAATGGCAGCATGCTGCTCTTTTTGCATCCCCAGATAGACCATTCCACTTTAAACACACATTCTCCCGCATGAAAGAGAAATGCAAATCAATACTTTAATAGTTGGACACCTGGATTCCTCCTTTCGAAGCATTGGACAGCGGCCAATGTCCAAATTAGGATATTAGACAAGATGGATCGATGGTCTCATTTGATATTTCCTGTGCCTTGTATAATACTATGTGATATTTGGTTGCAGCCTTGCAAAATACAGTGGAAAAGATCAGATCGGAGACTCCTATTCAGCACTCCAGAAGAGACAAAGTAGTGAATCTCACACATTACACAAAGCAACTGCCAATGCACAAACTAATTTTTTTCTTATAGGAAAAAATAATCCTGTCATTATCTGTGTAAATTGGCACCTGCTTTTCGGTCAGTTATGACGCTGTTGTTTCAACACCGCTCTCTAAACACTGACATACCTAATACACTGAACACCTGTAGGGTTTGTTAGCTCTAAATCAATAAATGCACTGTGTATTAATAAGATCTCTTGTAAATGATATCAGGATTTCAAGAAATTTCTATTTATATAATTAATTATGTCTTTAAAGTGTGTCAGATGATATACAGTGGCAGTACAAATCAAGTATAGTATACAATCTCTTTCCATGCACAGTTTTGTCAAAAGGCTGCTGCTAATAGAGCTAATCTGGTAGTTTAAAAAACAAAACACCTTATTTGCAAATATTTTAGCTAATATAAGTGCTGGGTTCGGTTCTCTACAATTCATGGAGTCATATATGTTGGTCTTGAGTATTCGAACACCAGGTAAGCATTTGTGAAAATGTTTGTGGATTTCCCAAAAATTTCATAGTTTTGACATGAATGATTATTCATGCCATGAACTGCATTGTTCTTTGTGTGCTGTTCTCTTGTCTAAAACATTGGTCAAAGAGTCAGGAAGCAGAAACGGTACATTAGGATTTTGAGGTCACTGAGCGCACAACATAGAGAATAGTTGAAGCAAACAGTCTTCAGACAGCTGACTTGTGCTCTGAATATTATTCATCCAAATATATTTGTCATTCAAAAATTTTCACTGAAGAAAATTGGGATTAGCTCATGAATGATTCACTCACACGAGAGAGAGAGAGAGAGAGAGAGAGACAGAAGGAAAGGGCATAGGGCCAAGATTTTTTAAAAGCTGATTTTTGGGTGTCCCAATTTTTTGTGTGCCCCAGTTGAGACACTTTTAAAGCGGCCTGACTTTCAGAAAGTGCTCAACACCCAACTTCAGAAAGTCAGGTGCCTTTTTAGGGGTCTCAGTTGGCCGCCAAAATCACTCGCCATGATTATTATTCATAATAGATAGTTTCACCAGCTCTTACCATACATAGTACAATCATCAACATTGTCTGTATTTGCCATAGTTACTACAGAATCACCCCCATATATTTCCTGTCTTTGGTATAGGAAGAATTTGCAGTATCTAATCTCAGATTGTGAGACAACTATTGGCAAAAACTGACTCTCTAATGTAATTCAATTATATGCAATGATGGGGAGGAAGCATGTTAATATGCTAAAACTTTCTTCTCTCTTTTGGCATTTGACAAATGTCATAGTAAAACGAAAGTCATGTATTAAACATTTTTCTACTAGCTCTTATATTCCATTGGGAAAGAACTTTCAAAAAGCCAATTAGGTCCTATACCATTGTTATCTATACCTGGTGTGGTAATGTAGTTATCCATAACCATCAAAATGTAAAAATCTTGCTGCTTGGGCTATGTACTGTCCTCCTGCAAATCCATTCCCTACTTTCCCCTCGGCCACCTCCTTGCTCCCACTCATGCCCATGGGGGGAATCTGTATCCCCAGCATGTAGCAGTATGAACTGCTTTGAACTGAAGGCAGTTTTGTAGTGGACTGTGCCTTTAAGAGATCTAGAAGCAGCAATTTCCAGGAAATGCAGTTTGGTTCAATAGAATTTAAAATAATGCTAATTACTTTTCTGAGTAAGGTTAACTCATGGAGTTGATAGCAGGGGTCCAGGCCCAGGGTTTAATTTGCAATGAAAGAGGTCTTGGGGCTCTAGCGAGTTTTTTACCTTCATAACTGATGCAACAAGCCCAGAGGTGCTGGGGCTGAGAACTTCCAAGCTTGGAGGTGCCAGGGCTCAACCTCTACAAGCCCTGGCACAAATTAAGCCCTGTCCAGGCCACAAAGTTTAGATACCTATCCAGACTTCCCCAAAATTCAGCGTGGACCGCTCTGGAATCTTCTTTCAGTCTAGCATGGAGCCAGATGTGAAACTGGCTGCAGCTGGTTGAAGGGTATTTGGATCTGTGGTCTTCTTGGGGCCTAGCTCAGATAGAAATAGGACAAATGTGGTTTGAGCATACATCTCATGAGAAACTAGGTCAGCATATTTACAGCCGAGATTCTTTTTTGCAACACACTTTTCTGTACCTAATTTCCTAGGCTGTTATGATAAGCTACCGTCCCCCACGTTGTTCTTCTCATCTAACGGCAAATATAATCTCGTCCTGATTTCTTCCCCTACCGTGGTATTTGCTGAGCTTTAGCTCTCTTTGATCGCTGTGAAACTCTCCTTACCTTATTCCTATTATTTCTGACAGTCTTGTAGCACAATTAAATAAGTGCTGCTGCACCTGAGCATTCCTTGTATCCTGTTGCCTACAGTGGTGACACTGATGTTCTAAATGAGCTATATTAAAACTGAACTTCAGATGCAACTAGTGTAACAATGACAGCCACACGCTACTGGAGCTGGCTGACGCAAATAATAATTTAAATGCTGAATCAAGCGAGCATCCCTGGGATGCAGGTTAAGGACAGATGAATCAGATGCCATTGTAGAAAGGGGCTGGAGTGCTGTTTACTCACATCCGTTGTTCACTCTGGGCATTTATAGTGTAAAAAGGGAACGCTAGAGAGATGGTTTCAATTGGTAGCCAATTAGCAATCTGCAAAAGTGAAGTGCTGCGGAGGCAACAGCATTGAATAGTGTTGTATCCCTGGTTACTGGGAGTCTTGAGATTCAGTAATGAGATACATAACGATAAGCTGTACAGATCGTGTCTGTACTGCACAGGGATCTATGCAGCACTGGTTAAACTCCCCAGGTCCTGTCCTAAGATACTCTGTGCTGAGTGTAAAACCTAGGCTGGATTGTCCTGGGGCAGACTCTTCTTTGGCTATTTCAAATCCCAGTCAGGAATGTGGAGAGAACGTCCATAGAGGGTTACCACTGGCTCGTTAAGAAGGGCCTGTGTCCTTCATGCAAAATGTACCTTGTGGTCTCTGCACCATAAGAAGGAGCAAATATTTGATTTAATGCTGTTTCTGCCACTTTATCAGAACATTGCTTTAAAAAGAAAAACTCAGGATGGATTCTCCTTTTTACACTCCCCTATAATGTGTGAAATGATGAGACTTTCTCATTCCCCCACTAGCTCCAGGGCATCAATAGCTTCTGGTGCAAGAACTGCAGAAGGACATGGATGCAGTTTAAAGAAAATAGGAGGATATTTAAGGTTCCCAGTGGGTGGGGGAATGGGAAGGTGTCACAGAGTGGCTGGCCCTTTTAAAAGGGAGAGGGATCCAGTGCACCTCGACTGATTTCCTACTGCCCCATTGACCTTCAGAGAAGGCACTTGGCACTCATAAAGGGGAACACAGCTACAAGTTGTTAGCAAATACCTTCATAACTGCATGGAGTAATCATACTTCTACAGAGCCATGAGTCAGCAGAGGGAAGATTGCTACCTGTGGGCTCCTGTCAGCCCAGAGAGGTGAGGGAAAGAACTGCATAGGGAGCTGCAGGCAGGGCTCCCACGTAGCGTGACTCTATGTCCGGTTTTGGCCAGGACAGTCCCTTTTTCAGGCTCTGTCCCGGCCATCCTGACATTTTTGACAAAACTGGGCATTTGTCCCATTTGCTCTTGCCAACTGATCATCAGTGTGTCCAAAAAGTGGGGTGGGACCCCTAGTGCAGAAGAATGTGTGGGAGTGGGGCGAGACTGAGTGGCAATAGCAGCTGTGCACTGGAGGGAGGGCTAGGAAGAGTGGCTTGGGCTGGCTGGCCTGCCCCACATGAAGGGGGGAGAGGGGCCTTGAGTGGCCCTGTGCGCAGGCAGGCAGGCTTGGACCACCAGCCCCATGGATGGGTGGTGAGAGGGGGGCTCAGAGGACCAGCCCTGCACATGGGGTGGGGGCTGGGGTGCGGGGGAGGGCACACTGGGGCCAGCCCCAGGGGGGAACCTCATGCTGGCGGGAGGCAGGGAAGGCTTGTGGCTCGGGTTGGCTTGGGGGTATCCTGTTTTCCTTTTGGGAAAATATGATCACTCTACTCCTGAGGGAAGCAGCTAGTGCAGGTGCTGGAGGTGCTCCTGAGAGCCCAGAAACTCAGGGCTTAGAGGCTGGCTGTGCAACTCCTCAACCCAAGGTGAGACTACAGGTCAAGGAGACTGGGCTTAAGGAATGTAGGCCACCCAAGGAGGGCTGGGCAACCCCTGAGCCTGCTAGGAAGGAGAACAGGCCAGGGAGATCTTGTGTCTGGAACTGGAAGAGACTTTATTTCAAGTTTATTTGGACTTAATAAAGTGCAATTCCAGCAGGGGAATTTTGTCTTATACCTTTTGGACTTTGGTGTTCTTAAGGGGCCATGTGAGAAGGGGAAACTGAGGCAGGATGCTATAGAGCCATGCTTGGCCATGAGGGGGTGCTACAGGGCAGGCACACCTGTTGACAGAAGGTCCAACAACATTAATAACAACTTAGCAGTTACATCAATGAAGAGGCCGCACAGAGATAGGAGCTGAGACATCAAATGCTTTATCTGTTGTCAGCAGCAATTCCAATATGTTCACTGGTCTATAGGACACAAAACTGCTTAAATTCTTTAGGTGAGCGACTTCCCAATCTACAAAGCTTGGACATAGAGAAGTCAAAGTGCACTGGGAAACTAGTGGAATGAAGTAGCTTTTGTTTAAATGCCTCTTTCTGGGATACCAATCTTAAAACATTGAGAATGCATGTAAATCCTGATTGCTGCTTCATAGTGTCTATTTGTTCCTGTATTGAAATGGATGATGTTTAATGTGCATTGCATGTTTTGAGTATGTTGTGGGCTATTAAGCAGCAATGTGCTTCATAGTGGGGTGACAACTACTGACAATTAAACAGCGTAGCGTTTAATGATCAATATCAATTTTTCTAGATTATGATGTTTCATATTCAGGATGGAATTACTAATATTTTAGCCACAATATTTATTGAAGGAAAAGGATCAGAAACACATAGAAAAGGATAAATGATTCATCCCAGAAAAAGCTGAAGAGCTGCCCATTCACTCAAATGCGTAGACTTTCAGTTGTTGCCATCAGTTGTTTGTTTGTTTTGGAGCTACGTTAACTATGACCATGGTAAAAAAGCTTTCTTCTGAGATGCCTTGTAATATAAACAATAATATGAAAACTGCTAAATGAGGGTTTAATCCTACCAGTGGGTCCTACTGAGAATTCAGGATGATCATCGTTTACAGAATTAACCCGTAACAGCCTATTTTGCTCTCTTCTGCCAGCATTTTCTGGGTACAGCAGGCAATTTAAGGTAAACATTCCTTTTTTACTATATTTTTTTTAAATTTAGTTGCAGCTACAATACTAAAACTCATAACCAGTAAAACATAACATACTTTACCAAGTCTGACCTACATCAGGAGTTCTCAACATTTTTCTTTGAGCCCTCCCCAACATGCTATAAAAATTCTACAGCCCACTTGTGTCACAGGATCTGGTTTTCTGCCTATAAAAGCCAGGGTTGGTGTTAGGGGGTAGTAAGCAGGGCAATTGTCTGGGGCCTCATGCCATAGAAGCCCCTTCAAAGCTACACTGCTCAGGCTTCGGCTTCAGCCTCAAGTGGCAGGGCTCAGGTCCCGGGTTTCAACCCCGTGCGTCAGGGCTTCTGCTTTCTGCCCTGGGCCCCAGTGAGTCTAATGCTGGCCCTGCTTGTGGACCCCTGGTTGAGAACCACTGGTCTACGTGACTCCATTTCAGTAAGAAACTGGATACATTCACAAATAGGAAGGAAAAAAATGCATCCCCCTTCTTAATTTTTGTGTCTTTAGATTGTAAACCATTTAGGGCAAGGATTGTGCCTCTTTGTCCAGAACTAGGAATAATAAGAAAAGTGACTTTCTACTTAGACTGTAACCACTTTCAGTGGTAATTAACATTTTTAAATACTCTAGTACACAGAACTATTTGTCTTTAAAAATTACCTTTCTTTTAATGGGTAAGTATTGTTTCAACATTGTATAAATGGGAATAGTTGCTATAATCCAGTGCTTTTAGAATACATTTCTTTGCAATGACAAGAAAAATATTATACATTCATGTCTCATTATTTTTTCTTATCTCATTTTACCCCAACATACATATCCTTATAGCTCAAGAAATATGGTTGTGAAAAATATATTCTATTAAAGAACAAACTTTGATCCTGTAATACTGATTTTTTTATAATTTTTTTTGGAACTGACCATAATGTACAAAATGGAGTGTTGTCAGACCTTTTCAGATAAATGTCTGGCATAATGTAACTTTCAAACAATTGTTTGTCTAAGATTATCATGTGCCTTAAATGTGAGCATGGTTTTTTAGATATGGAAGAGGAGCTGTTTTACCCTCCTTTCACTTTTGATCCAGGCTATCCAATATTTTTGTATTGTTGTTTTCAGTATTTTTTGCAGGCTGGGAGAGAACTTTCCCTGAACTTTTTGCTACTTTTTCTAATTAGGGTTCAGGTACCTTTTAGGATTACAGAAGAATTAGTTCAATAAAACGCTTTGCCTGCAAAAGGGAATGATGGTTCATATTGCTGGCTTTATTAATTTATTCCCACAAAGAAGCAATACTACACGTTTTAAGGCCATCATGGCAGTCAGTCCTTTTTCTGTCCATTTTTTGTCTAGCAATTACTTCCTATAGGAAAATTAGAGTTATTGACAAGTGTGCATAGCTACAGTGCAGAGTATTTTGTTTTGCATCCCTTTTTGACAGCTCCCCAATATTGTCAAATCTTTTTTGTTTAATGTGGGGGCAGGGGAGTACATAAATGGATTGTATTTCAAAACAATATATTCTTCTTCGAGTGCTTGCTCATATCCATTCCAGTTAGGTGTGCGCGCGCCGCGTGCACGTTCGTCGGAGAAACTTTTACCCTAGCAACACTCGGTGGGCCGGCAGGTCGCCCCCTGGAGTGGCGCCGGTATGGCGCCTAATATATACCCCTGCCGGCCTGCCCGCTCCTCAGTTCCTTCTTAGCCCGTCGTCGGTGTTTGGAACAGTGGAGCGCAGCATAGCTGACCTACACATACCCTAGCGATTCTGCGTGTCTTTAGCTTAGTGTACATGTTTTTCTCGTAGTTCTTGTATATTACTGTGTTAGCTAATAGTTGTAGTGTGTTATATGTTTAGAGATTCGGGGGTTCGCCCACTTCTCCTCCGCGAGATGACCGGGCGGGGCATGCCCGGTCACCGGGCTTCAAACCCTGTGCGAGCCTGCGTCGGCGCCGATCCCAGAGGAGATCCGCACGAATCCTGTTTTAAAGTGCCTCGGCGAGAGCCATCATCGTCGACGGTGCCCGTATCTGTAAGGCATTCAGCCCGACCAGAAAAGGAGAGGACTCTCGCCAAAACAGCGCTGGTTGAGAGCGCAGCTCTAACTCCTCCGTCGGCTCGAGCACCATCTACAGCCCTGAACAAGTGCTTCGTCTCTCGCGGCACGGCGAAGACAGCCGGACTCTCTTGTCCACCGCGCCAGTGCCTCCACCGGCATCCGCTTCCCTCTCCGCCGCGAGGCAAGAGACTGCAGGCTCTGCGGTAACCTCAGTCAGGCCGCAGTTAAGAGGCAGGCTCCAGGTCGGATCGCCCGGCACCGCCAGCAGCCGTGGCAACCGCTGCCTCGGCACCGTCGATTCGCCTCCCAGCAGCCGTCGGATCCGGTGCACCTAGCTCCCCTGCATCGTGCGTGGGTAGAGCTCATCTCCTGACTACGCTGAGACCGTACTCAAAGGCCGCGGGACTTGACGCGTGCATCTTAGCAGAGCCTGAGCGCCCAACCCCCGGACGCCGGTTGCGGGTTAATTCAGTCGCGTAGGCAAGCCTGCATGGTGCGACGGCCCAGTCTCCGGGAGCACCAAGGAGCGCGCCCGCCGACTCGGTTCGGGATCCGTGTATTCCTGGCCCGATCAGACGATGTCGCGACCTCTCGCAGTCCGGCACGTTCTCCATCCTGGTGCCGGTCTACTGCGGCAACCGGACTCAGATCCAGTCTCTGTCTTATTCCGTCGACAGCATCGCTCCAATCCCAGCACCGCCCGAGCGTCTCGCGAAGTCCGATGCCAGGCATGTCGACGTTCGGCGACGGTTGACCTCGCGGCACCGTGCTGGTCGTCAGGTCGGTCCGCCTCTTCCACATGTGCCACGGTCCCAGTACGTTGCCGGACCGGCGAAGGACGCCTATTATGATGCACTGACGAGCGGTCCATCTGCCTCAGCTCCCCCGGTGACATCACGTAGACGTCCGCCTGCTCCCGGTACGCAGACAGCGATCTTATGGAGTTCGGACATCAGGCACAGTCAGACCAGGGCTCGGCCTCAGTTGGCCTTTTGCGACACGCCTGCCCTACCACCAAGCCAGGTGAACCAATTGGCCAATACGCTCCGACATTCTGGAAAACGCCGGGCACCGGAGGCCGCAATCAGTAGCACCACCCCCTACTGATACAGAGATGGGTGCCATACAAGCTCCCAAGCAGCCTGATGTCCCAGAGGTGGCAGCCCAGGATGCCGCTGTCGAGTCTCAGGACCCGCTCCGTTCCAGGTTGTACGTCTCATCCTCCAGATGAGCGCGTGGCAGCACATCCTCGCGGGGCCTCGCCCCTAATTCGATCTGTGGGCACACCAGATCTTTTGAGGCGCAAGCCCAAATGATAAGGCCTCCCTGGTGGAGGAAGTCCCTGAGGTGGAGGACCTTTGGTTGAGCATCTCCAGCGGAAACGCCGCTACAGGGTGGCCTCCCGCTTCATCAGATGCCATCCAGGCCAAGCCCTTCCATCTGCAAACCTCCCGGCGTCCATTCGACCGACAGCCAGGGAGTGGAAAAAAGTATAGCGTGCTTCGACGGTTACGAATACTGTAGTTGCACCAGGCCCCTGCTTGTTGGTGGTGCAGTCAGTCACATGAGCGGGACGGGATGGTCAGACAAGGCCCCGCGCCAAAGTCTAGGGAGCAAGCGTATGGACTGCTGACCGGAAAATTTACTCGCTCGGAGACTCAGCTCCGTGTGCGCGAACCCGCAGGCCTCTTAAAGCCGATATCCTTCACACCGGGGAGGCGTCGGCAAATCACGGAGTTGATCCTGCAGGACTCCGTCAGGCAGTTTAACAGCCTCTCGACGAGGGAAGGAGGGTTGCGAAAGAACCTCCCTCAAGCCTCGCGGACCTGGCGGATCGGCAGCTAGAACGGTCGCCTCTGGCTAGCCCATGGCGGCGCATATCCTGTGTGCAGTGTCCGGCCTAACGCGCCGAGTTGCAGGCACACCATACAGGACTTGCCATTTGATACAACGGGTGTTCTTCTCGCAAAAACAGATCCTAGACTACTAAAGTCTAAAGGACAACAGGGTTATCAGCGGTCACTTGGCATTGCATACCCCTCAAGGAGCTCAAAGAAGCGTCATTCAGCCCTTCAAGTCCAGCGCCCCTAACCGCCTCGCCGCGACGGACTTTGGCGCAGGCGTGGCTGTCAACACGCAGGCGGCAATCGGGCCGCTCCGCCGGCCAATATGCCTGGTCCCCGCAAATCAGTCGGACCAGTCGCAATTTTTGAAGGTCGCCCGCTTAGAGAAGCAGCGACCAATTTCCTTCCGGACCCTCCAGTTTTCAACGCCTTTCTGTTCCTCCGGCGTGTCGTCCAGCTAACTACGGATCGTTGGTCCCTGCGTACAGTGGACTCGGATACGTTCTCCCAATTCTTTTGCGTTCCCTCACCAGCGCCTCACCTCCTCCCCCCCCTTCAGGGACCCTCTCATGAGCAACTCTCCTGCAGGAGTCCACAAGCTTTCCTCATCGAGCCCTAGAGAGGAGGTCGGAGGAGCTCAAGGCAGGGTCTATTCGCGTATTTCCTGATCCCCAAGGCGGAAAGAAGTTTTGGCCCATCTAGAGCTACGGAGTGAACGAAATTCATCAGAATTCAAGTTCCGCATGGTGGTGCCTGGGGACCATCATTCCTCCGCTGGGGATCCGGCGAATTGGTTAGCGCTTCCGACTGAGGGATGCATATTTTCATATTGCAATTGTACCTCCTCACAGAGAGGTCCTGCCGTTTAATGGTTGAAGTCGAGTTTCATACCAGTTCACTGTCTCCCACCTTTGGTCTTCGTCGACCATCTGGTCTCAGAAATTATGCGAGTTGTTGCCGCTTTCCTCCGCGTGTCCGTTCCACAGTGTTCCTTACCTCGACGACTGGCTTATCAGGGGAACTCAATGGCTCAATCACCAGCGCGATCGACACCATCATAAAAAGATAGCACAAGGGCTTGGAGCTGACCGTCAATCTGGACAAGTCACACTGGTCCACGCAAGGGAGTGATCATCGGGGCAGTGCTGGACTCCATCCTTGCGACAGCAGCTTGCCCGCCCACGCTTTCAAGGCCATAGTCTCCCTGGTACAGAGCTGCGAGTTTCCCACTCACTCCGCCCGGTACTATGGCCTGGCCTCCTAGGACCATGGCCGATGTGTCCTCTGGTCAAAGTACGCCAGGACTACGATATGCTTTGCGCTACAAGCTGGCTGTTCGTCGTACGCCGAACCGGACGCCGTTAGACATGATTATAACGATCCGCAACCGGGATCTCAGCTCCCTCGCTGGTGGAAAGTCACCGCTGGTGTGGCGGCCTGCCCTTCACACGGTCCTAGCCCTCTGTGTCCCTAACAGAACGGATGCATCTGCGCTGGGCTGGGGCACAACCTGGGGCCCGGCGCACCCAAGGCTTTGGTCACCCCAAGAGCTGACTCTTACATATCAATGTTCGAAGCAGGGCAGTACGTCTGGCGTGCAAGCGTTCCTCAGCACCCTACAGGGCCGTGTGTTCCGTTATTCACGGACAACAGACGGCATTGTATGATTTAAGCAAGCAGGGAGCACAGGTCATCTCCCTGTGTCAGAAGCGATCCACTGTGGGAATTCTGTTGTAGCCCACTCATAGACCTGGTGGCCTCCTTCTCCGGGGTCCGGAACAGCCGCAGATCACCTGAGGCAGTCCTTCCTCACAACGAATGGTCCCTCCGTGCCGACGTCCTGCCACTCAATCTTCCCGGAGGTGGGGCTTTCCCAGATGACGCTGTTTGCGTCCAAGAAACGAAATGCCAGTGTTTCTTTCCCGACAAGTCGCTCAATCTCCAGGCTCCTAGTCGACGCTTCATGATCCCGTGTCAGGTCGCCTATTGTTATGCCTTTCCACCTTTCCCCTCGTCCATCCCGAGTAATTGCTCAAGGTCGCAGGAACAAGCCGCTCATGCTGATCCGCGCCGGCTTGGCCGAACACATGGTTACCCAGCCTATGCCCCCGACTGTGCCCGGTTCGACCATCCCCCTGCACTTTTCGTGGCCGACTGTGAATCACGCAGGCCTTTGCGGGCAGGCTTCACCACCGGACCTGCAGTCCCTCACCTGACAGCATGTTCCTAGCTGGTTAAACCGTTGGAGCTGACCTGTTTCCGCGTGCAGGTCGAACAGGTGTGCTTGGGTAGCAGAAGCCCTCGCAGCGGTCGACATATCTCGCAAACTGAAGCGCTTCTGCGCTAGGGTGTGCTAGCAGGTCATCCCGTGCTCGGCGTATCTATCTGCCACCATCTGGATGTTATTGTGTCCCTCAAAAGGAGCAGGGTTTGGCTATCTCTGCTGCTGCGATGTCCACGTCGCCGCCATATCTAACTTGCATCGGGCGAACTGGCAATACCATTTTTCTCACCGAGTGTCTGTTCCAGGTTTCCTCAAGGGTGACGGTTATACCCTCGTCAGCCCGCTACCCCTACCGACCTTAACTTGTTCTAAATAGGCTCATGGGCCCCCCTTCGAGCCTTTGCACACGTTCGC
>NC_133778.1:68522409-68567687 GCF_003597395.2 Chelonoidis abingdonii
ATGATTTAATTGTGAAGACTCAACAGAGTAGCTGATGTCAATTTGGAATTTAGTCAGTTTCTAAAAGGCGTTTAAAGGAAGCTTTCAGATCTTCCGTTTTCTTCACCCTCTAGCAGTGGGACACCCATACAAAGAATGGAGGTGGAACTGATTGTCGAACTCTACAGGGAAACCACTGACACAGGCTAACACAAAGTGTTATCAAATGCCTAAAGTACAGAAACTGACTAAAGAGAAAAAATAGAGTTTTTTCCCTCTAAACTCTCTGTTAAATCCTTTTTGCAAATATGTCACAGCTGTGTCAAGTAAACAGAAGGACTAGGAGTGAAGAGAGGAGTAATATATCTGATGTTTCATAGCATCATGCACAGCTATGGGGGTGCGGAAGAAAAATCATTATTACTGATGGACTAATCATGGGACACTAACATGATTTGCAAAGAGGCTACGGCCCTTTGGAGTCTGCTGTAGCTGCTGCTGAATACATGGTGCTGATAATCTCAGGGTTTGTTCCCTCTGATGCCTCCTAGTGGTTTAAATAAATATATCTTACCCTCACATGATAACGTTTAATGTACATGTTAATATTTGGGACGTTATCATAACCAATGGACAAGAACACCACATCTTCCAAGGAACTTAAAAGTTTCCTGGCCATTCTCTGAGTTAGGGTCAGGGCTGATTTCAATATATATTTACTAGGATGTCATAGCATGGCTTGCATTAAAAGATTTCTTTCTTCTCTTACAGTAGATGCCACTACTCAGGTACCCACTAATACGACAGGTAAACAGGAGGAATGGAACTGATTGAGAAATGTGAAGCTTAAAATCACCATCAAAATATTTTACTATAGAAAATAACTGTAAATAATAAGTAAAACTCACAGTGATTTAATTGTGAAGACCCAACAGAGTAGCTGATGATATTAAAGGGTCTTTGTCAATTTGGAATTTTGTCAGTTTATAGAAGTTCTATAAAAGAAGCTTCAGGTCCTCTCTTTTCGTCCCCTGTAGCAATGAGACATCCATACAAAGAGTTGCCTGGCTCTACAGGGTAAACACTGACACAGGCTAGTCACAAGGTGTTGTCAAATGAAAAAGGCAACAAACTGACTAAATAGAGGAAAAACAGTTTTTTCCTCCAATCGCTCTGTTATTGCCATTTTGCAGATGCAGCAAGTTTATGATGTGGCCCTCTTGTGCATATGCACTACAATAACAGTCTTTGTTACACGATCACTAATATTTTTTCCACAAGATCCTGGCCTCACATTCCCAGAGTAGATCCATCACATGCACTTTGTATCAAGACTGTGTAGTGAATGAGGCTGTTATCTGTAGGACCCACATTTGTTTACCGGCCTCTGTGAGCCTCATTAGAAAGGATGGTTTTGTGGTTCAGATGGTTGAATTAGCCTCCTAGAGAATTGAATTCTATCCCTGCCTCTACCACAGAGTTCTTATGTGATGCTGGTCAAATCCCTTAAACCAAAATTTTTTTACTGGTGTCTGCTAATTGTGTATGCCTTATTTTATAGGTCACATTTGCAGAAATGCACTCACCTGCCGGATCCAGGGGACACTCACCTCAGGCAGCTCCCTGCAAGCGGCGACCTGTCCCAGCTACTCCTAGGTGGAGGCATGGCAGGCAGCTCTGCGCACTGCCTCCCCCCACAGGTGCCGCCTTCACAGCTCCCAATGGCTTCAGTTCCTGGCCGATGAGAGCTGCAGAGCCAGCACTTGGGGTGGGGTGGGGGCAGTGCGCAGAGCCACCTGCCGCACCTCCACGTAGGAGTAGCTGGGACAGGTTGCCGCTTGCAGGGAGCCGCCTGAGATGAGCACCCCCAGATCTGGCACCCCAAGCCTCCTCCCACCTCCAAAATCCCTCTCAGAGCCCGCATCCCACACCCCGTCCCACACCCCAACCCCACACTCCCTCCCAGAATTTGTGCCCCACAGCGTATCCCACACCTCAGCCTCCAGCCCTGCAACCCTCCTGCACTCAAACTCCCTCTCTCTTAGATAACTGGCATTTTTCATATACCGGCACCCCCTCATTCCGCCAACATGCTGGATAAAACAGCTTTTACTGTGTGTATGTGTGTGTGTATATACACACACATACAGACACACATTATGAAGAGTCCACACCATAGAGAGTGAATTTTAACATTAGTCCTGGCTTTAATTCATGCTAATATCCCCGATGGTTTTGGTAATCCATGTCTAAAATTTGATTTGCACGCTACCAGTGGTAACATTAACATAACAAACCGACAAGGACATCACATCTCCAGTTGCTAAAAAGTTAGAACTCCCAACAGCAGGGGTGAAAGTGAGCCGGTACGGGCCGGTACTTCATACTGGTCAGAACCCGCACCGGCCCATACCCAGCCCACATTAAAGTGCTACTGCGGCAGCGCTTTAACGTCCTTGCCCCTTTTGCCTCCCCTGGGGGGGCATGCCAGTAGGGTCTGTACTGGCAGGCCGCTGACGTGGGGGCAGGAACAGGTAGCAACGTTAAAGCCCTGGTCCTTTGCTGCGACAGGGCTTTAATGTTGCTGCCCCTTCCCCGCATTGGCGGCCTGCTGGTAGAGCTGCCCACAGAGGTGACAAAACGGGCAGGGACATTAAAGTGCTGCCGTGGCAGTGCTTGAAGGATAGTCCTTTGCTGTGGCAGCGCATTAATGTTGGTGCGCTCCCCCACCCCCATTGGCAGGGCCACTGATAGGGGGAGGGAGCGGGTAGGGTGACCAGACAGCAAGTGTGAAAAATCAGGACGGGGATTGGGGGATAATAGGCACCTGTATAAGAAAAAGACTCCAAAATTGGGACCGTCCCTATAAAATTGGGACATCTGGTCACCTGGGGGGGGGGGCAGTGGCACAGCAACATTAAAGTTGCCATGGCAAAGGACCCTGCAGCGCTTTAACATCCCTGCCCATTTTGCCCGCTCACCCTGGCCGCTGATGGGCGGGGGCGGGCAAAGAGAGTAACTGCCCTGGGGCCGGCAATTTAAAAGGGCCTAGAGTTCCGGACACCACTGCTGTTGTAGTTTAAATCAACACGGGAGCCCCTGGCAGCTTGGGCCAAGGGCAGACTGGGGGATACTAATTGTAGATAAGAAACAATAGTGCCATTAATGTAACTGTGCTAAGCTAATACCAATAGCTGGTGATATTAGAAGAGTATTGGTTACATAATGGAGCGTCGATTTCAAATATAAATTTAAAATAGTTTCAAGTACACTTGCCCCTGACAGTTTTTATGGTTTTACAATCGCATTTTCCTAGATGTTTTCTCTCCCCTGCTGCTGTGAAAGACTCACACAGAAACAAAGAGGGGAAACTGAAGCATTTACTGGTTATATCAGCGAAACAGCGAAAATAACTATATACAAAGTGCAGCCCCAAGTGAACAAACCAAAACAAGAACTGAAAAAAAATGTATATTTTCCCCCTCTGCTCCTCCTCATCATCATCAGTGTAAGCGCAGTGTGCCCAGCCAGTTGATAGCATTGTCACCAGCCTGGTGAAGAGCCAGTAGCCCCCGTCAAAGTAAGTCAGCAGGCAGTTGTCAAGGATATGTGACATAGTCTGAAGTTGACCACATCTCCATAGTGGGCCATTAGAAAAACCCCATTTAAAGAGATTGGCTACACAATTGCCCTGTCCTGTTTGGAACCAAGTCAGGGATAGCCACAGGTGCCATGGCAACTGAAAACCTGGTGGACAGATGGTTCAGTTGGTGATGAGAATGTGATTGATGGTGGTTGTTACTGACACTCATCACACCAAGCGAATTCCCTCATCATATGGCATAAGAGACCATAAAGGGCATCTAGAAGACAGGCGAACTGGAGGGTGGTTGAAGAGGTCTGAATACAGAGGCAAGTTTTCATGGATCTTGGCCAGGAGCATGATTAGGGTGACCAGATATCCCGATTTTGTAGGGACAGTCCTGATTTTGGCAGCTTTTTCTTATATAGACACCTATTACCCCTCACCCCTGTCCCAATTTTTCACACTTGCTATCTGGTCACCCTAAGCATGATGGAAGCCCCCTCACAGCGAATATGCTTTGTTAGTAAGTATTGACAGCCGCAGCAACGGAGTTGCACATAAAATGCCGGTAACAATGTGCATCGCTTTGTTAAGCATATATTTACCAGACTGTTCTAGTAGGATTTGCATTTTAAGATTGATTTAATCACTTTTCTACATCACTCTACCATACCTTCCCCTCCTGTGCCAGGCAGAAAGAAATGGAAGGAGTAAGGGGCCAGATTATCAAAAGTATTTGGGTACCTAAAGATGCAGCTAGGCCCCTAGTGGGGTTTTCAGACGTGTAGAGCCTAAATCCCATTGAAATAAAAGCATTTTTAAAAATCCCGTCAGGCATCTATAGGCAGCTAAACTCTTTGTAAATCTGGAGCAGAGAGTTTACCTGGTGCCTAGGCTACATACTGGTGCCCTTTTTCAGAGGTGAATTCATCCTTTGTGCTGACACGCTAGGTTTTGTTCCCACCAACTAATCCTGGTGGTTTCCTATTCAGCCTATATGAAATTACACTTATTTTCCATGGTAACATTTGAAACAGTGATGTGACCACTGGACAAGGCCAGCACAACTCCCAGTTGCTAAGGAGTTAAAATAGCCATGTCATCTAGTTGCCTTTGCAAAGTTCAGACTTGATGGCGTTTATACATTTACCATTTCCTTGTATTCTAAGATTTTGTTTCCTTTTTTCATAGGAACTAACTCTTCCACAGCTCCCCTGATGACAACAAGTAAGCATGGAGAAATGGAAGGGATTGATCACTTAGGGGACTGATTCGAATAGGATGCTATGGGAAAATAATTAGAATTAATAAATAATGATATAATTCTGAGCAGCCAGTTCAGTAGCTAGTAATACTAAAGGGACACTGCTAACTGGGAAGTTAGTAATTTACAAAAAGGAATTCAAAGTTGTTTCAAGTCCTACACCAGACCCTAAGCTCCTCAGCTAAATTCTGGGGTTTTACAATTACATTTTCCTCTCCCTCATTGCCACGTGAGACCCACACAAACAAGAGAGGAAGCAGTGAAACTGACTATGCACAAAGTGTTCCTCTCTCCCTTTGCTGTGGGGAAAACCAACACGGACAATACGGGAAACTAATTAAGACCCCACAAAGACTTATGCACTTGCTTAACTTCAAGCATATGACTAGTCCCACTGCATTTATTTGGGACTATTCATATACTGAAAGTGAAGCAAGTGCGTAACCTGGTTGGCTATACTGAGCAAGAGGTGATACTTACTTGATATAAAGAAATCCACAAATATCTTCCAAACCAGTAAAACTTTAAATTTTTGCTCCCATACTCCACCATGTATACTTGATTATTCCTCCCCACCCCCACCCCCAAAATATAATAGACTAAACCCTCATTGGTGTGATTTGGTGTCGCTCTCACAGTGCAGTTACACTGACTTACTCCAAGGATCAATTTAACCCAATATTTATATGTGTACAATAGGGTAAGTGTCACTTACATGTTAGCACGTTGAAGGTTTACAGCAAATGGACAAGTACCTCACATCTCCCAGCAAACTGAAATATAATAGACTGTAGGCCCAAAACGTGGTGCACAAATGCAGGGGGATTGCATGATAAGTAACGGTAGGATCAGGTCCTGTGTCTATATAAATTTACCAGTATGTTGCAGGGGTGTTTGCATTTTAAGAATTGTTCTATCTGTTTCAGAATTACCCGTTACGACAGCACCCCCAGCTACAACAGGTAAGGAGGGTACCAGGCAGAATGGAATACATGTGAGGTTTGCAGTAAAGCTGCAAAGATACCTGCTCTCTCCTTATTCTAGCAAAACTCCCGTAAGCTTCAATGGGAGTTTTGCTTGTGTAAAGACCGATGGGTTTGGGAGCTTTATCTTTCATGAGTGAATGAAAAAAAACTATTTTCACTCTGAGCAGATATACGTCTTTCTAACAAATGCCTTAGGCCAGCAGAAGGCATTAAGGGCTCATTCCTTCAAGTTGCTGAGCATTCTAGCCCCAGTCCAGCAAATCACTTCTCCGTGTGCTTGAAGTTTAAGCATGTGAATACTCTATTGAAGGTAAGCATGTGTTTATATGCTTTGCTGGATCAGAGCTGAATGGTCTGCACCTGTAAGGATCTAACCTATAGCAATTAGGATTGAAACAAATAAAGACTTTGAGATTATCTTGTGATCTCCAAATACACTCATAGCATGTCTGAATTTGGAGATCACTAGATAATATTCTACTACCAATTAAATACCGTATTACATGTTGAGAACTCTAGACGTACATCAGGTAACTGATATATCTGTGATGTGGTCTTATTATACAGTTGGTTCTCTTATCCACATTGTACTGATGGTGAAATTGAGGCTTGTTTTCCACTAGAAGTTTTTGCATCATTTGTCTAGAGCCAGTGCAGTTCCACAAGTGCTTGTAACGGTGGAAGCACTAGGTTAAGACAGTGACACGATGGTAAAATGTCTGTGCTTGGTGCTGGATGCAAAATGTAAAAAATCCTATGGTACGTACAGCCAATGAGAATAAATACTTTTTCCAAGGGCAAATCCTGAGTCCTTTTTGCCCATGTTTGCTTAGAGAAAAACTTTCAGGTTTAGAATTGATTGCATATCATGATTCATCTGTGGTCTCACTGTTGCATGCTGGGCCAGATCCTCAGCTGCTGTAAACAGGCATAGCTCCATGGAAGTCATGGGGGGGAGGGATAGCTCAATGGTTTGAGCATTGGCCTGCTAAACCCAGTGTGTGAATTCAGTCATTGAGGGGGCCACCTAGAGATCTGGGGCAAAAATCCATACTTGATCCTGCTAGTGAAGTCAGGGGACGGGACTGGACTGGACTTGATAACCTTTCAGTGTCCCTTCCAGTTCTATGAGATAGGTAATATATGCATGTTCTACACCAGCTGAGGATTTGGCCTACTGTCATAAGGAATGTTTAAGTGTTTGAATTTTCCTGAAGCATAAATAGTTCAATAGGAGGAAAATGAAAAGCTTCCATCCTCCTGGTCTAGTGCACTGTTCAGCTGTATCAATATCTTTCCTCTTAGAAGCACCTCTGCCCTGTGCAAATAAACCATGCAATGGCAGTGCTAAGTGTATTAACCTATATCAAGATTATACGTGCCAGTGCCCATACGGATACTACTACACAACATCAGGATGTCAGGAAGGTGAGTTGGGGGTGATCTGTTTTCTTAATTCACTGCACAGACAGTGGTGCATTTTCTATACTCATTCTAATTTTCTCAGTGGAAATATTCATGGTCTGGGCAAGTCTCTTCCACTCTCACCCACACTGAGTAGTACTTTACTCTGCAAATAGTTTCCATTGAGTTGACCTGTTTTATCTCCTGAAACATTATTGAAACAAAAGGATTTAACACACTAGAAAAAATTGCACTTCCACAGTGCTAAGGGTGTGGATTAAATTGTGTGAAAAGCAGACAGAAATCCCAGGGTAAGTAGAAACTAATGTTTATGGCCAAGATTGTAAAAAAGCAGGCACCCAAAATAGGCTTCTAAAAAAATGGCCTGATTTTCCAAACTGGTGAGCACCCACCAAGTCCTGTTGAAGTGGGACTGCATAGGAGCTTCTGGATGCTCAGCATTTGGGGAAATTAGGCCTCTTAGGTGCCAAAGGGCCAGCTTTTCAAAGTTATTTAGGCACCAAGAGATGTATGTTGGCACCAAGTAGGATTTTCAGAAGTGTCTAAGCAGGTTAGGCACCTAACACCCATGATTTCAATCATTAGACACCTTTGGACAACACTGTACCTTTGAAAATCTGCCCCAAAATCCATATGTCATAGAACCATAGGACTGGACGGGACCTTGAGAGGTCATCTAATCTAGTGCCCTGCACTCATGGCAGGACTAAGTATTATCTAGACAATCCCTGACAGGTGTTTGTCTAACCTGCTCTTAAAAATTTCCAATGATGGAGATTCCACAACCTCCCTAGGCAATTTATTCCAGTATTTAACCACCCTGACAGTTGAAGGTTTTTCCTAATGTCCAGACTAAACCTCCCCTGCTGCAAATTAAGCCCATTGCTTCATGTCCTATCATTGTAGAATAAGGTTAATTTTTCTCCCTCCTTCTTGTAACAACCTTTTATGTACTTGAAAAATGTCCCCTGAGTCTTCTCTTCCCTCTCTGTCCTCTCTTCTCCAGATTAAACAAGCCCAGTTTTTTTCAATCCTCCCTCATAGGTCAAGTTTTCTAGACCTTTAATCATTTTTGTTGCTCTTCTCTGGACTTTCTCCAATTTGTCCACATCTTTCCTGAAATGTGGTGCCCAGAACTGGACATAATACTCCAGTTGAGGAGTAATCAGCGTGGAGTAGAGTAGAAGAATTACTTCTCGTATCTTGCTTACAACACTCTTGCTAATACATCCCAGAATGATGTTTGCTTTTTTGGCAACAGTGTTACACTGTTCAATCATATTTAGCTTTTGATCCGCTATCCAGATCATTTTGTATTTTAACCTTCCAAAGCATTTTCAACCTCTCCCAGCTTGGTATTCTCTGCAAACTTTATAAGGGTACTCTCTGTGCCATTATCTAATTCACTGATGAAGATATTGAATAGAACCAGACCCAGAACTGATCCCTGGGGGACCCCATGTCGACACCTAGACACCCATTTATGAAAATCTTGGCTTATGCCATTAAATGCTGTATTACTTAGACATATCCTGTTTTTGTTTGCATTGAGCCACACTCATAGTTTAACATTATTTTAGTAGAAGAACCACGTCAGTTTCTCTTCCCTCCATGCCCACTGATAGCAGGGTTTAGCCCTTTGTTGATAAGAGTTGATTAAGTGAATACTTATCCCTTCTTGTCTCCTCCAATAGAAGAAAATTAACAAATATAGATCCTATGTAGAACTACTTCCCATTTCTAAAACATGGATAACCCAACATTTAACCCTGTTTATTACAAATGCAGTGTAATTAATTAATGTCTGTGCTTTATTTTTAGGAAAAGTATTCCCTGGACAGTTTACAGTGAATGTAACGTATTCCGACAGGATGGCAAATGAAAGCTCTTCAGAGTATGATAAATTATACAAGATCGTCACAGATTTTGTGAGTCATTTAAAAAAATTCTTCCATATATATTTAATCGTGAGATCTGCTTCCTGGAATGAGATATGTGCAGGAAGATATGGGGCCTCAAAGTAGAGTCTTGGTCAGTGTGACTTACACCTTCCTCTACCTCCGTCACGGGACATGCTACGTCAGTCTAGACCCCTTTACATGGCAGCCAAATTCTACCCTCAGATAAGTACACACATCATTCCTACGGAAGTCAGTGGAAGTTGCATGTATGTGTCAGAGATCAGAATTTGCTCCTAATTTGCTTACTAGCTTCCCTTATGAAAAAGTCCTGCAGAACGTAAAACAAACAGACCCTATGACAGAGTGCTATCCCTTTAAGAGCAAGGCAGGTTGGAAGCCCTCTCCAAGGTATTAAATAAAAGTTGGTGCAGGGAATGCAGTCTGGGAGCAGGCTGTGGTGAAATAAGGGCCTAGAAGCAGATAGGAAACTGAGTTTGGCAGTATAGGTTGTGCCTTAAGTATCGTTCTCTTTCTTTCATAGATAAGAAACCAAGATTTGGCCTTGTATACTATAGCTGGCCAACAAATGGGATTTCTGTCCCACAGGAAATTCCAAGTGTGCAAGATTTTGTTTCGTTCCAAATCGGATCAAAACATCAAACTTCAGAATTTCCCATGAAAGGGAAATTCCCATTTAGGAACATATCAATGCTGCTGGCACCTGTCCCAGGTCTCCCTGTCCCTTCCTCCCAGCTGACTTAGGATGGCGGGAAGTGGGAGGGTGAAACCCCCAGACTGGCAACAGAAGGAAGTTTGAGGAGGAGAGGGAACCACCCAGGCTGATAGAAGGGAAAATTCCACTGCTACCTCCATTTTTTTCATTGCCGCTTTCATGGAAATCGACATGTTCCTGCAAAACGTTTACATTTTTTGACAGAACTCAATAAACATGATCCTACTCAGTAATAACTATTTGAACATAATCAGCAAGTTCAAGACAGTAATTCTCAATCATAAGAGTAAAAGCAGGTTACAGTTTTATACAGAAAAAGATATTCCTACCATATGACCATAAGTAAAGGCCAGCATTTTCAGACATGGATGCCTAAAGGTTAGATGTCTAAATATGGATTTAGGCACCAAAATAAGAGTCCTAATTTTTGTTCCATAAGTAGATGAATAGTATGAATGAGGGGAATGTTAAATACCATGTGCATTTGTATAAACATTAACTGAAGTCTTGGAACATCTTTCTTGGGGAAGTGGGATATACTGGGTGATTATACTAGTGTTCTTTAATGACTATGCTGATAGGTTTGCTCATCATAAGAGGCGCTTGTTGGTGCCCCACATGGCACTGATAAGTGAAGCGAAGGGAGATCTTTCCCCCCTGCTAAGAAACCTGTGTGAGGAGGTCTCAGAACAGAAGCCACTATGAGTTGCTCATTGTGGGATTTCCCCTGGGTACTTAAGCCAGGGGGATGGAATCTGTATATGAGTGTATCCGCACACAGACATCCTTGTGCTCAAAGAAGGGGTCTCAGCCACTAAACCTCCTAGATACACATGAATATCTGTGAGGAACAGGAACATCTGTGGGCAGATGTGTCTCCTCATCATCTCCTGGGCTCACTATCCTGCACATGCTCTCTAGCTGTGAACTTCCATTGGACCTGTGCTACCAAGGATTCCTCCATTATCCAGTGCTTCTGGGAAACTTCCCTCTACCCTATTTTAAGTGGTGGGGGGAAAGCTCCAGTGCACACAGTCGGGGGCTGGATGGGGTGAAGAAGGAGGCACGGAAAAGTTACCACTGCTTAAGACTCAACTAACCATTCACCGCTTGCCAAGGGGGCAGAGAGGGAAATGATGTTCATCCTGAACCCACCCCACTGCCTCTGTCCCTGGTCTGCTTCCTCACCATGGATATCAGAGGCCCAAGGATGCCCATCCATAGTTTTGTGGGGAACAGGGTTTTGGTTCCACCGGGGTGGCTTCCTCTCCCCCTCTGTCCAACCTGGATGAGGAAGATCTGTGCACAGAGTCATCTCTTTAAGTGTGGAGCCTGGGAGGATGGTGCCCACTACAATGTCTGTATGTAGTGGTAATTTATTATTATACTCATAATTGTATGGCCCACTCCGGCATTCCTTGCTTAGGCTGAGCTCTCTTAGGAGTCAATAGGAATTTGCCTGGACATGGTGTGAGGAACTCTGGACCTTTAATTTCCCTAACTGGCTCTGAGAGAGATGAACCCCGCAAATTTTCCTTCGCTATTTTGTTCTGTGGTCTTACAAAGGTATAAACCAATTTCATTTTATCTTTCATAGTTCAAAACAACTTTCAAATCTCAGACAGACTATGAAGAGACGATAATTGTGAATATAAAGTAAGCTCCTGTGTATGTGTGTGTGTGTGTGTGTGTGATCTCTCTTTGTGTATATAGCATAGACACAGAACACAGAGCTCACATTGCTTTCTTAGTTTGCCCCAGCTTATATACCCTCAATCTTCATTTAATCAAATGAGATAAGCAATATGAAATGAACTCAGCTAAACGAGGTTTCAGATCAGTGGGGACTTCTTGCTTCTGGGAATGTGGCGCACTTTGGAACATACACATTTTAACATCTGCAGTTTCAGACTCATCCTGTGTGTCGGGTGAGCTGAGACAATACCCTATATACCCCTTGATGCACAGCAGAACTCCCACCAGAAACAATGGGAATTTTGCAAAAATACTAAAAGTAGAATATGGTATCGATGTGGTACATAAATGTTTAGGGCCAGATTCCAAGAATCTTACTTATGCTGAGTAGCACTTTACTCCATGGGTATTCCCACTGATAATAGCCAATGGAGCAAGACAAACATGGCATGAGACTCTGTTCATCATGAATATAGGTATCAGAATCTGGCCCTTAGTAAAGTTACTATTGTATTCAGCAGCATTAAGAGGGAAAAATGTTTTGGGGCACATTTAGGATCACTCTGACTTCAGCCTTTTACTTATTTGTACGTGTACATATGCACTTAACACAATGTGCAAAAATTACTTGGGCAATTGTACACCCATGTTATTTGAAAATCTGGCTCTTGAAAGTGTAATGATGAGTGTTAAGAGTGAAAACCTCATCACAACAAGGACGGAATGCCTCAAGATGTTACTAAGTAAGACAGAGCATCTTAAACCTCTTGGTTACCAGTTGACATGAGATCCTGGTTGGTGCAAATAACCAGTAGTCAGTGAATTTGTGATCTCAGTCTTATTTCTAGTGAGAAAATGACCATTTCATAAAATCCTGTTGCAACTCATTTGACATTCATTGGCTCACTTGTTGGCAGAGCAGAGACTAAAGAATGAGATGTGGAGACTGAATTATGTTTACCCCCTCAAGATGTTATTGCTAGAGAACCAAGAGGCACTGCACAGTGGTATAATTTGTCTGTGGGCAAATCTGCTCGTGCTGCCTAAGATATGCCTGTTTGACTGATTACAAAAATCTGTTGTTAAAGTAAATGTGGTGTTTATGGTACTTTCTACAATTACACTAGATATTTATTTTTCAGACAAAGTTCAGCAAAATCTAAAATACAGAATAAAGCGGGGACCAGTGGAACTAGTGTGACAGTAAGGAACATGTTTAAAGTGACCACACAATTAAACTCTAGCGAAGTTACTAAACTCATAGAAGATGCAATGAAAGTCGATTCCAATTTCAATAGTGATAGCTATGAAGGTAAGTACCGCACTAAGAACAGTGGCTGAGATTTTCCAAGCTGATGAGGACAAAGCGCTTAGAAACATACCCTCTGATAATATTAATGAGTTATGTCTAAATCCCCTAATCTACTTTGAAAACGCAACCATTCATTATAACTTTTTGTCTTTTTGAGACACAGACAATGTTCTATTTGTATTTCGGAATAAAAGAGAAATATTCATTTCCCAAAATGAATGTTTTTCTGAATGTTACAGGTTATGTAGTTAATGGGAGTATTATTATTTATTGTTTGTATTATCACAGCACCTAGTTATGGACCTGGAACCCATTGTACCAGGTGCAGGACAAACACATAATAAAAATACAGTCCCTCCCTTTAGACAGAACAAAAATAAAATAAATATGACTCCTGTGTTTCTGAACATAAGACAATCTCTTACTGGTGAGTGAGGAAGAAACTTCTTTATTGTCTGATTATTCATAATTGTCCAGTAGGGGGTTTCTTACCCTATCCTCTGTAGCATTCATTATTGGTCACATTTAGGCCAGCATCCCTATTTAGATTCATAGGTTCATAGATTCTAGAACTGGAACGGACTTTGAGAGGTCATCGAGTGCAGTCTCCTGCCCTCATGGCAGGACCAAATACTGTCTAGACCATCCCTGATAGACATTTATCTAACCTACTCTTAAATATCTCCAGAGATGGAGATTCCACAACCTCCCTAGGCAATTTATTCCAGTGTTTAACCACCCTGACAGTTAGAAACTTTTTCCTAATATCCAACCTAAACCTCCGTTGCTGCAGTTTAAGCCCATTGCTTCTTGTTCTATCATTAGAGGCTAAGGTGAACAAGTTTTCTCCCTCCTCCTTATGATACCCTTTTAGGAAAATATTTAAGTAAATGCTTAGCTTAAGCATATGCTTAGCTTAAGCATGTGCTTAAGTGTTTTCTTGAATAGGGATGGATTAAGCACATGCTTGAGCTCTTTTCTGAACTGGGGCCACAGTGACCAGGTCCCGGACTAGATGTCTCACCAATGTAATCCAATATGGAAATTCTTATGTTACTAAAACAACCAACGCTTGCAGGAAAAATGCATTAATGCTTAGAGCTGAACATTTTTTGTTATGTTTTGCACTTTCTTTACTATTTCCTGCAAAAGTATCATTAATTAAAAATAACCAGAAGCTAGGACTAGTCAAAAAATGTTGACATTTTTCAAGGAAACACAGGGACAAGATATTTTTTTCTAAAATTTTCATGAAAAATGTTCACATTTTTAACCAGCTCTGGCAAAAATAAAACTTGCACACCAATGCCCTGATCCTGCACTGAGCTCCATGCAAATGGAGACCTGTATACATGCAGAATTTATGGCTCATTTGTATGGATGCCAAATCCTTTTGTCCTTAGCCAGTAAAGCACTAATGCATATGTTTAACTTTAAGCACATGAATAATTCCACTGAGTTCAGTGCGATACTTTTGTGCTTTATTGCCTTGCTAAAACAAAACCTGCATATTTACCCGGTAATACTATTCATATGCTTCAAGTTAAGCATGTGTTTAAGTGCTTTGCTAGATCAAGGTCAGTTCACTGAGCACCTTGCAGGATTAAGCCTATAGTTAGGAACTGAGATGAATCTTTTGTTGAAAATTTGGGGGAGGGCTCAGAGGCTGATCTAGCATGTGACTCAATTTTGCCTGAATTACAATAGATTTGAACTCCTTGTGAGTCATGGTGGATTAAGATTACCCTGTAAAACTGAATCTTTAAAATTTACAACTCAGTCATTTCTATTTATAGTTCATTATTAAATAATTTAAGAATCCTAATTATCTTCTCAAAAAGATCCTATCAGTGCTGTAGCGGCAAGTTTGATTTACGAAGTTTGAGTCTGACAGAATATTTTATGCTAGTCATTTTTTTGAGGCTGTAACATTCTAAATGGAAAAATTAAACTAAGATGTAAATAGTGCATTATTAGTGCCATTTACTCATTTTTCATCACTTACAGCTGTGCAAACCAAACAACGCCATAGTTTTTGAAACCAACTTTAAACAAAATCCTGAGAGATTTATTTTCAGAGTATCATTTTGAGGTTTATTTTCCTGAATCAATTTTAAATAATATAGAAATATAGAAATGGCTATGCTAGTTCAGACAATCAGGTGAACCTAGTGCAGCATCCTGTCTCTGCGTGGTCAGTACTAAATGCCTCAGAAAAAGATAGAAGAAACTCCATAGTGGAAATTACTGAATAACCTGTGCAAAGGGGAAATTTCTTCTAACCCCAATCAATTATAGAGCTCCTCCCCTAGTCTGAGCTCCTATCCCAATTCAAGTTATATATAAGTTGAACATTGTATGACATATTAAATATAAGCCCAGATCCTGCAAATATTTACATGTATGCTCAGCTTTACATCCATCAATAGTCTCCACTAAAGAGCAACTCCTTGTATGGGAGGGCAGGGAGTGGAATGTGTTTTTTTAAATGGGGTTAAGGGAAGAAATTTTCACAAGAGCTCGTTGTTAAAGTATTTGGTAGAACATCACTCTTTCTGGATGGCATTGGGGAAGGTTAGGCTACTGGGAGGCAGATCAGGCCAGTTGTAGGCAGGGAGAAATGAGAGATCAGTACCTGTGATGGGAATGGTTCAGTTGTTGGGAAGGCTGTCAATACTGAAAGGGTTAATTCAAGGTGACGGGGGTATTTGTACCCTACATATACCTTAAAACTGAATTCAGAAATACTAACTATACAATACATAGGTTATTAAGTAGGCACACTGCTTCATATTAAAGGCTATTGCTAACTATAGATTTAACTTTATGATCAGTCTTTGAAATACTTAATTTTGTTTTTAGCACTTTCACAATGTGCCATTTATGGCTGTGATGAGGCAACTACTACTTGCCAGGACACTGATGGAGTAACGTGTGAATGTAAATCAGGATTTTCTAAGAAGGACCCAGAAGACAAAAGCTGTTCAGGTGAGAGCTTTGTGACCATTATAAGCTCTTATAATGGGTTGTGCTTTCCCCTCCCCACCTTCATTCCTCTTTCATCACACTCTGTCAGCACCATTTGAAAAAAAAAGGAATTTTCTCAGGTGCTGAGCATCTGCAGCTCTGAAAATTGGGCACTGCAGCCCTGATGAAACAGTGGCCTTAAGCATGTGCTTAACTTTAATCACATGAGTAATTCCATTCCAATTTAGCAAAGCTCTTAAGCACATGAGTAATTTAAAACATATGATTATTGTGATTGAAATCACAGTATTGGCAGCACATAGCCAGCTGAGTATTGGGTAGACAATCTACTAGCCTTGCAAACAGTTCAGGAGTCAATCCACCATGACTGCTGGGCTTGAAAGAATCTGGAGCCTGACCATGCATACCAGTGGTTTACAAATAGCAGGTCTTTGTCATTTGACAGGACCTATTGAATAAAATATTGTCTCTTACCAGCATGCCTGTGGGACTCAGTATTATTATTTTCCCTGACAGTTTGCAGATTTTCTTGGGGCCTATGGTCCTCCTCAAACTGAGATTTGCCCATTGCCTCACCACAACCCAGAGCTAGCCAGCAGTCCATCTACCCCTAATCCTCTTTCTAGGATTCAGCTGCCCTGCTGCCTGCTGGGCTTTAGGGGTTGTATCGTGACAGTGCCGCACACGACAGCATTGCCAACCCTAAGCATTCAAAAATCATGAGGAGATTTCAGAAAATAAAGAATTTGGGGGTTCTTATTAGCCTTTTGATTTTGGAGCCTTTACCAGATATTCAGTTCATGTTTTTCAAGCCTTTCTCCATAATCACGAGTGCTAGAAACATGCTTTATCAGCTGAGATTTCTCACATAATTAACTGATTCCAAGAGCTGAGGCTTTAAGGAAGACACTAACTCTTGCAAAAATTCATGATAAAATCGCAAGAGTTGGCAAGGCTGCAGACTGGTAGGAACCAAGCAATAATACTTTTTCTTCTGTTATTGTGCCTATATTTACGTTTCCTTTCTGTGTGTGTATTTCTATTTAAAGATCATTCTGTAGCCCTTAAACACATAACAAAGTACAGAGGAGAATCAGAATTCTGTGAGTTTATAAAGGGACAGGAAAAACCATGTGTGTTTTGCCACCTTCTTCTGTGTTAACTAAAAATGTGAATATTTGCATATTGAAGTATTAAGCCTCTATATCAGAATATCCATTTTCAGACTTTCTTTAAAACAACTCTCTTTTTTTTCCCATTGAAAATGTAGGTTGTGATAACACATGTTCTGAAGAAAAGCACATGCATTGTGTTATAGATAGTAACAATGTCCCAGTTTGCCAGTGTCTTCCTAATTTCCAAAAAAAAGATGGAAACTGCGTGGAGTGAGTACTCAGCTACTTCCTTTGTTCTATCAAGATAAGGGGCAACACGGTATTTAAAACAGGATGGAGTTGACAGTATTGCTTTTAGAACCACAGTCCTAAATTGGACAAATTAAATGACATTAAGTAAGCAACAAAGACTGAGCTATACTGCTTCAAATTCATGGCAGAACTTCCATTGAGGTCCAGGGGAAGCACATGTGCTGACCAGTATAAGTCCTGTGGTATTTTGCTTGGGTTTCCCTCCAGAGGTGCTTCCTCCAGGATGGGGTTAAAACTCATTACTGGAGTAGTGTAGGGAAACTATGCTACTACCCAGGCTGTACCTCTGGATAAACAGAGAACTTCTTCATTCTCTGTCAATTCGGCTGTTCCTATGACTGTTACATTCACCAGCAAAATTAATGCTGACACTAGCATAAGTTTTATTTCAAAATGGCAACATTGGGATGAAAAGTGAGGCACTGTCAGCAGTCAGATGCCCAAGAAAGACTATGACTCACAAAGACCAAGTTTTTCAGAAGTGACTAGTGACTCAGTGCCTCCATTTTTGGGCATCCATCTTGAAACACCTACGGAGTCTTGATTTTCATAGACGGGTGCTCAGCACGTTCTGAAAATCAGCTTCTTTTAAGGTTTATCAAGTTGGGCACTTCAAAAATTGAGACATCCAAAATCACTAGTCATGAGGGTTGGACTAGATGACTTCCTTAGGTCTCTTCCAACCCTAATTGTCTATGATTCTATGTCTGAAAATCTTGGTCAAAGAAATTTTAGTTTAAAAAGGAAATTGGTGTTTCTCAACTGTTTCTTCTCACCCAAATCATCACAGAGAAACTACACAGATATAGAGATAAGATGACAAATATGAAACCCAACAATAAGAGAAGATGGTGATGGGTGGGAGTGTTCCATTGTTTCATGACCATCTACTGAATAGCATGAACTCAGTTTCCATTTCTTTTATTATCGTTTAGGTGTGATGTGGGCTACTCTGGAGTAAACTGTAGCAACAGTGAGTACAAGAGTTTTTGATGTTTACTTATGGGAAAGATTTCCAGCAGTGTTTTACTTGCAGAGCAGACCCTGCAATAGTAGAGTGAGCATTAGTAGCATATGAAGATGTAAACACACCATGTTAACAACGACAAAAAGTTAGAGAAGGATGAGTTAAAAAGCATGAGCCCTGTAGCCATGTGGAGAGAAGCATCAGAGACTTTAAGGCCAGAAGAAAATATTAGATCAGTGGTTCCAAAACTTGTTCCGCCGCTTGTTCAGGGAAAGCCCCTGGCGGGCCAGGCCGGTTTGTTTACCTGCCGTGTCCGCAGATTCAGCCGATCATGGCTCCCAGTGGCCGCGGTTTGCTGCTCCAGGCCAATGGGGGCTGTGGGAAGTGGCGCGGTCTGAGGGACATACTGGCCACCACTTCCGGCAGCTCCCATTGGCCTGGAGCAGCGAACTGCGGCCACTGGGAGCCGCGATCGGCTGGACCTGCGGACGCGGCAGGTAAACAAACTGGCCTGGCCTACCAGGAGCTTTCCTTGCACAAGCAGTGGAACAAGTTTGGGAACCACTGCATTAGATGATCTAGTTTGACCTCCTTGTGTCCATAGAACACAGGCTATCAAATTCCATCCAATTACACCCTATGTTGAGCCCAATAACTTGTGTTTGGCTAAAGCACGTCTTTCAGAAAACCATCCAGTCTTGTTCTGAAGACATCAAGAGATGGAAAATCCACCACTTCCCTTGGTAGTTAATTTGTTCCAGTGGTTATTCATCCTTCATGCCTTATTTCTAATTTGAATTTGTGTAGCTTTAACTTCATCCACTGGTTCTCGTCATACCTTTCTCTGCTACATTAAAATGCTATTTAATGCCCCATATTTTCTCCTCAGGAAGGTATTTATACACTATGATTAAGTCACCTCTTGATCTTCTTTTTGATAGCTGAACAGATTGAGCTCCTTCATTCTTGTGGATTTTATCTGCAAACTCTCCAATTTTTCAACATCTTACAGGATAGGAAAATATTGTTGTGAGAGAAATGTCCCCCTTGTCCCTCTCGGGTTGTGGCTACAGTATCATCCTGTGTAGAGAGAAGTTTGCTGAAGAATTGACACTTATGACTGTTTAATCACTGCGACTGGCTGGGGTCTAATTCAGTGCAGGGTGCATTTGTGTGTGAATGTTTCAACTCCTCTTACCCCCACTGTATTCTTACACAGGTTAAACATATACCAATTTATGTATTCACCTCTAAGACCTCAAAACCTTTGCATGTTTGGCCTGAAAGTTTAGGGAAATGGCTAATAATAGTTTTAACACAGCACAGAAAAGCTGGCCAGGCAAAAGCACATTGTTATAAGAGGAAGAAATATTTGACCTCATTGAATGCTCTGCATGTATTTTGTTAAGAAGGCTTTTGGGTTCTTTCTTCTAATGCCTCTTCTAAAACGATTAAGAAAACCGATTGCTTAAAATACGCACAAATGCAAAAGCAAGGTTATGAATTTAAAGACAGTCTTGGGAAATTCTAACAATAAAATTTAGAGGGCAACATCAACTCACCCACATACCATATGGAGTCTACCAAAGATACACGTTTAACAGACTAACTCATGACCCAAAATGCTACAGCACTACTAGTATTAAAGGTTGTGTGGGCCAAGTGACAGTCTCCACCATACCCCTTCCCCTTCTCCCCACTATCTTCAGAGTAAACATTTAGAGACACTTTGTATCCTCATTGCCTGCAGTGTAGCTGCACAGAGCTAAGTGATCGCAAGGATGTGGAATCCAGGTCACTCTCTGAGGACAGATCTCCACTACCGCTTAAGTCGATCTAACGTATGTCACTCAAGGGTTGAAAAAAACCACCTTCCTGAGCAATGCAAGTTACAGTGACCTAAGCACTGTTCACACCGTCAGTATGTCGGCAGGAGACGCTCTCCCGCTGACATAGCTTCCGCCACTCACGGAGATGGAGTAATTATGCCGACAGGAGAGTGCTTTTCCATCGACATAGAGTGTCTTCACCAGATACACTACAGGGGCCCTGCTGCACCGATGTAGCACTTCTAGGGTAGATCTGCCCTTATTTGTGTTGACTCTGCAGGAGTAAAGAGCAATAAAAAGTTATTTTACTCACCAAAGTTAGCAAATAAGTTTTTGGTTACTCTATCTTAAAGCAGAAACTGAAGCTGCAGCATTATGGAGTTGTGCAAATGTATTTTGCTTAAATCCATGTGGTTAAACTCCTCCACGCTGTAGATGCAGAAAAACCATAGCTGCAGTACTATGGCATCGGGCAGGTGGTTTTTATTATTCCACAGTGCTTCAGGCAATTACACAACTAAAAGCATCAGAAAAATGTCATCCTAAGCAAGTGTAAAAGAGAACTTCCCTACTGAAATTTCCTCCCCAGATTGATCAAGGCAATGATTCTTGACGGAGGAGTTTATAGTGTCTTCAGAAACTTTAATCTACACAGTAGCCCTATGAGGTCAAGAAGTGGTATGAGCCCCATTTTATAGAAAGACCGTTGAGGCAGAGTGTGTTTAAATGATTTGCCCAAGGTCATATAAGAAGTCTGTAACAGAGCTGGGAATTAAACCCAGGCCTTCTGGTTCATACTTGCACCCATCTGTCCTCCCCTGTGAAGAGATAAAAATGTAAAAGTTCAGAGTAGACATAGTTGGAACTTTCTTTCATGCCCCCCACCCCAAAACAATTGAATGAAAACAATTTTTAATGATTTGTAATGATTTTTTGGGTGGGGAGGTAGGTGACGGCTGTAGAAAAATGGAGGGTTTTTTGTTTTATTTTCACAAACAAAATTTGGAAGATTCACAGCGGATATAAGGGGTTACAGTTCTCCCTGCGCTTTAGCTCAAACTATAGCAGCTTTTAGCTCTAGAGCAGAGTGGTTCAATCCATGATGGTGGCCATGTCATAAGCACTGCCCCAAGAGTAATAGCCTGAAAGACAGATATGTTTTGATGGTGCAGAATCTATTTTACTCCAAAATATATTCCTGTTGTAGTATATTAGAGGTTCCCTTGTATACCGTCTTTGCTATGAATTTTTAATCTCTCTCTTTTCAGATTCCTTGTTGATCCTTATCATTGTGGCTGCCCTGTGTGGGGCTCTTATCCTGGGCTTAATTGTAGGACTCATTTTCACTTCACTGAGGTACAAATAGTTGCTTGCTAGGCACTTGAACACAAGGGAGATTGCTAAGCTCTATGAAATGGGCTAGTTTCTAAAAGAGGGGCCAGATATTTAAAGCTGCCAATGCAATTGTCTCTCTATTTGGGACACATCAGTACCACCATTTTGCATGAAAGTTAGGTATTTGTCCCTGTGAACGTGTGCCTCTAATAGTTTGTGTGCTGTCCTGAGAAATGGGTGCTCACGCTGTTGAGAATCTGGCCCCGGGTGTCTGTTTCCAAACTATGGAGATATGGTTGAAATGTACCCCCTCCGGTGGCTTAAAGCCTGTAAATTCATATCTCTGCCCCAACCCACAGCCTGAAGGGAGGTCAGACTCCACCCCTTTAGCCCATGGACAGACTATGGAGCTCAAGTTCCGCACCTCTGTGGCCCTCCTTGGCCACGTGGGTTGCCCCCTGTCCAGGTTTTCCCAGGATCATCCCTTGTTTGAAGTAGCTGTTGTGGGAAATCTGTAAGTCTTCTTGGGACAGTAAAAGTCCCGGGTTTTGTCAGAGAGTTTCTCAGGGATGGGGCAGGGATGAGCCCCAGTGGGCAGCCAGTGCTGGCAGGTGGGAAGCCAATGAGGGTGAGCTCCAGGAGGTGGGACAGGACCGGCTTCAGGGGCAACTTGTGGTTGAGGGACAGGGAGTGGCAAAAACAAGAAAGTTGGTGTGCTGCAGGGCCAGCCTGCCCTTAAGCCAACCCAGCAGGTAGGCGACAGGGGACCAACCCAGGGTGTCCAGCAGCAGGGGCTGGGTCGTGGGCTCAGAGCAGCAGAAGGTGGGGGCATAGCCTAGGTGCTTGAGGCTATAGAAAGAAGCGGGGCTGGGTGGGGCCTGCCTTGGGGGCTGCAGGTCCCTCACCCTGGCCTGGGGACAGAGGGAGGTGGTACCTGCTGCACTGCGCCCTGGCATGACAGTGGGGTAGCTGGGTCTCTGGCATGTAACTAATAGGTATGTTGCAGTTTTCTGTACCTCAGAGGTGTCAACCCCATCAGCCACTACTCCAGGCTACGGGCTGGAATGGCAACAGCTGTCTCTGCGTCTTTTGTGTGAGGTTCCCAGCCACTAGATCTGCATAAGCTTAGACCCAGTGGCCCCTTTCTCCGCCCAGTTCCAATGCTCCCCTGTGCACTGGCCTATTCTGAATTGCCCTGGAGCCTATGATCCGGCCAAGCAGGAGGTATGGAGGCCACTCAGGCATAGTCACTCTACCCTTGCCCACTCCTGGAGGAATACAATGTGGCATTTGCAGAGTGGAGGACTTTGACTGCATGTATGAAAGTAACTTTTGTAATGGGTATAAATTAACATACCAGTTTCTTGTTTGCATATACAGTTACAAGTGCAACTAGTGTTGTGTCAGGGAGAATTCCCTCGTCCCATGAAAATATAGAAAGGAGTTTCTCTGATCTCAGCCCCTCCTGGCCCCTTAAGCCATATTTGTAATAAGAAGTTTTGGGGCTTGCGTTATAAACTGCGCTGCCTGGCCTTTGTAACAAGTGATGTTGTAGCACACAACCCATGCACCAATAATTACTCTCATTGCATATTTCAAAAAGGGGGATGAGAGAGTGTGAAAAATAAGGAAGGAGTGGGAGAGAGGTCAGATGGATCAAGATATATCTAAAAATTTATGCTTTGGAAAAGATGTTTTTCTTCTTCATTAAAGAGCAAATAAAAGGCAAAGAAATCCAGAGAAGAGGCATTTGCTGACAGAGGACTATTTAAATAAAAGAGACACACTTGAACATGTTTCTGCCATCAACTCTGCTGCAAATGACAAAATCTTTCCCATAATCCGGACTAGCAATGCTGCTCAAGTGAACCGAGGGTTTGAGATGAGCAGCCCTTATGAGATGACACCACCAACGAGACTTCCTGAGAGGGATTATGATGAGGAGGAGGTAGGTGATTCATACATGACTAAGAGAATGGTATATTTTAACCCTAGTAATGCAGGGAAAGTGTGAGATCCTCACCTCTACTCCAGTCCCTTTATAGTGGGTAAAAGGGATGGAGTGGTGGATCTGAAAACCTTGATCAAGCCCTGGGAACATACCCCTATCACAGGAGCTGGCGAAGACAGCTCTAGGCTGCCTTCTGAGGACCCCCTTAAAATCCCCGGTGCCTTTGTGCTGTGGGTAGAGCTGCAGGGATCGGAAAGGGTGTCGGGGGAAGGGGAGGGCACAGCATGCAGTGATGCTGCCCAGGAAGGCTGCTGAAACTTAGACAAGCTCTCAGAACTGTCTAATTTATACTGGGGACTCCAGCCCCCCAGAGCAACGGAGGATTTGGAGGGCACAAAGGGGGCTTAAAGGGCCGTAAGAGGCATCGCAGAGAACCTCACCCATTGCTTTAACACTGCATAAGGGAACCCAACAAGCATAGATGTATTATGCTACAAGGTGTTCTCTGACACGCTGGGATGCACTGCCTGGATTTTATTCAGAAGCATTTTGGCTCGTTATACTCAGCAGTAGAACTGCTGTGCACCATAGTGTGGCAGTTTTAAACACATGAAGAACATAGCAATCAATAAAAGTCATGTGCTGTATCCTCCATGTGCCCCGTAAATAACTCATTGATAGTACAGGCAAATGTGTAATTTCAGAGTCTCTATGCTTTGTGTGTCATTTTCCTCCCTTCCTGCCCCCACTCCCCACCCACCCAATAACTTGTATTGAATGTTAATTTTCCCAGGCTTTAGATTTTTTCCATCAGATTCAATTTCATTTGGAGCCTTGCAATCCTTGAACATTTACGTACACACACACACACACACACACACACGAGACTGGGAGTTTTGTCCAGATACAGAGTGCAGAATTGGACCTTGAATATTCAAAGCCTTTTTTTAAAGTATTTTAGATCAACCTCAGTGAGGCCCTGATGCAGCAAACTGCCCCTATTTAGTAAAGAACTTGCACAAGGGCTTTAATTTTAAGCACATGCTTGTGCTGAATTGAGGCCTTCTCCCTGAATCTGAGAAACATGGTAAGTTTTATGTTGTGTAATATACAAAAACTGCTGATAAAAGTATCTGATTACTTCAGGTAACAATCACTTGATCTGATTTAGCCAAATAGTGATTTTGTCAGACTTTCCTAGCTTATCAAGAATATTAACTTTTCACTTACCTTGAAAACTTATCTTGAAAAGTAATTGCCCCAAAACTCTCTGTTTTCCATCAAAGCTCAGGTTAGGCTGAGGAAGGGCTACTTCCGTAGATCCAAAGAACACTGAACTGTATTTTCTATCCCATCAACATGTTCATATTGCTTTTTCTAGTATGAAATATCACCAAAGGGGGATGGCTTCAGACTGCAGCGTAGATACTGACTTTAAGCAGAACAAAAGATCGGCAGCTTGAAGAGATATGACAGCCATGACAACAGACCACGGTAGATGGGTTCTGTGATTTCATAATCTGGCAGAGGATTTCGGTTGGGTGGCAATTAGAATGCTTAAAATGACTACAAATTCCGCAGACGACTTTTTAAATGAAGACAACAATCTGAAGGAGACCGCTGTGTAACTAATCTGCTTAAAATAAGTGAAAATTAAAATGGGGACGAGATGTATTTAAGGATCCTATGGGCTTGTCCATCACAGATTTTGTCTGCACAAGGTTTTTTCAGGAAGCCTGCCACCAATGCAGCTCTAGCAGTGGCAGCAGTGGTGGGAGAGCTAGCATGTACAGGGCACCAGCATTTTAACCACCGTTTTTGTCTAACCCTGTTCAGAGAAGGTCCAGATGATGACAGCCATCTGAGCTGGACTGCACCACAACTCTTGCCATTGCTACCATGGGCAAAGATGTGTTAACATCATGGAAAACTGCCACACACAAAAAGTAGTGTAAGTCCACGGAGCAGTTTCCCAGATTTCATGCTGCTTTGGGTTCCAAATAGGTAGCGCTGTGTTGGGAACAGTCTAACTGACGAGCTCCATTCTCAGCTGGAGCCCCCAAGTGTTACTATAAAACAAACAATAAAAGATCTGGTTTCAGCTTCCAGCTCTTGCTTGCCACAGCCCCTTCAGTTCCGTGAGACCCAGATCGAGGCCAGAGTCTGGTGTCCAGAGCAAGGGCTTTAGTTTGAATCCATTTACACTTCCCTACCTCTTACAATGGCAGGGCCATACAATGGCAGGGCCAAAGCTACAGGTTCCCATCACATGCAGTTTGTGATCACTTCTCTGGACCTCAGGCTGGCATAATGCATATTTCTACTAAGCTTCCTGAAAAGAATTGTTACTTGGCTTTTTCCTCCTCATTATTTTTAGTGTGTCATGCAATTTCACTGTCTTTTTACATTCAGTAAATCTTTTTAAAAATGATACCTAGTGCATATTTTACTGTGTAATTTATCATATAATTAATGACTCTAGTGATTTACGCTAGCATTTCAAACTCTGTATATATATATATATTTAAATAGGTTAGGTGCCTATAAAGTATAATTTAATCTAATTACAATGTTATGGTTTGTGATTTGTGTTCTTGGGACATACAAATTAACTTGTGTTCTATTAAACACAGCACATGCTTAATAAACTTTCATATAATGCTGTTCAGAGAGATGTGGGGTTCCCCTGCACACGTCAGAACTGTCCTCTGCACCCTACACTGGCTCCCACAGAATGTCAAATCAAGTTCAAGGTTTCGGTCCTTCTCTTCCAGGCATTCAATGGTGTGAGGTCAGGGTACCTAAAAGATTGACTAGAGCCATAAAATGAAGACCATGATGGAACTCTGCCATGATGGAACTCTTTTCTGTAAGGGTAAAGTTCATCTGTGCAGGAGACAGTTTTCTTAGGAGACGGTGCGAGGTTGAATGAGTTCCCACAAGAACTAAGGATCACCACAAATCCCACCCCTTCCACTTTAAGTGAAAGGCACTTTTCTTTTATCTGCTCTCTCTAATATAAATACATATCAGTGTGTGTTATTTAAAAAAAATCAAAACAAAACACGCCACTGCACACACTTCTCCCCTAGTGGAGAGGAGAAGAGAACAAACACAGGACAGATGTGAGTCACATTACTTAATGCGCAACTGAAGATGCTCAGATACTATACTGATGAACGCAGTATAATTAGCTGTAGGCATCTGAATACAGCTTTTGAACACCCCAAAAAGCAGAGAGAGGTTGGATCCAGGAGTTTGGTTTGTGCTCATCTCGCATTCAGATGATCAAATTAGAAATATTGGTTAAATCTTAATGTAGTGATGCTTCTTAGGGGGTTGTATCCAATGCCACTGACTTTCAATGGGTATTGGGTGCCTAACTCCCATAGGCCTCTGAAAATTCCAGCCTAGATTCTTAATGTTTCTGTGATATACCAGCCCTGGGTATATGATCATCTATCCTTCTTCTGGTTGGCCCCTATGCCCATAACAGTCTGCAACTTTCTCCCAGGTAAGGAAGTTCTCCATTAGCTCAGAGTGTAGAGGCTTTTGGTTTGGGGACTGCAGGTCACAGGTTTGCTCCTGCTGATACCTATGACACTTGTATGCAGCCATGCACTTCCCCAATACTTTAAATGTTCTAAAGCCACCAGTATGTGACTGGAAGGATGCCAGGCAGTTGTGAGGGATAGAAGATGTGCCAAGTGGTTCTTGTATTTTTTGCAGGGCCTCTCTGATAAACTTCAATACTTGAATGATTATTCTTTAATCTCACTTCATGTCCTCTGATAAAGTCACACCAGTTAGTCCATTTTGTGACACCTGGATAGGGAGACAGGAAATTAAGGATTAGACCCAGCTGGAGAAAGCCAGACTGGGTGGTTTCTATCAAGGAAGGACTGTAGGGCCAAGAGCAGGACACTGACTGAGAGCTACAGCAGTGAGCTTTTACCCTGGGACTGGTCCTGAAAGGAGAGGCTAACAGGGGTTCCAGGTGGTTGCCAGAGGGGAGCCATCCTGAGAAGAAAACTCAGCAACAAACTGGGAAAAGCGGGACAGAGAGAAGCAGCTCAAGGAGAGAGTAGTGGCGAGCACAGCTCCAGGAGAGACACCTGAAAACAGGCAAAAGTAGGAAACTGCCAAGGGAACTAGCAAAGGATCATAAGAAACAGACCCTAGCTGCTTATCACCCAGAGGAGAGGGTGGGCCTGGGTTTCCTTGCAACCCCCCTACAGGAGAGGCAGTGTAAGCCTCAAGAGGAAAGGGGCAAGGACTACTGAGCCAACACTGGGGCTGAAGACCTAGTTCAGGGTCACTAAGGCTTTAGGTTTTTGTTTGTACTTCTTGTTTCCCTAGGAGGAGTGAGGCTCTCAGCTCTCTGGATGAGTCATAAGAAGGACCAAACCACAGAGGGCATATCTACACAGCAACCAGATACCTGCGGCTGGCCTTTGCCAGCTGACTTGGGCTTGTGGGCCTCAGGCGAAGGGGTGGTTTGGTAGAGATCTAAGGCTGTTTCACTGCTGTGTCTGGCTGGAGCCCAGGCTCTAGCACCCTGTGAGGTAGGAGGGTCCCAGAGCTCAAGCTCTAGCCTGAGCCCAGAAGCCTACACATCAATGAAACAGCCCCACAGCCTGAGCCCAAGTCAGCTGGCATGGGCCAGCTGTGGGTTTTTCTTTGCTGTGTAGGCATACACAGAATGGCCCAAGTAGTTGCAGGCAGGGAGCGACACAGATGGATGCGCTCCAGCACCAGCCAGGGACTGAACCTTCAACACTGTTCTACTCACAGTGCAGGTCATATTTAAACCATGAAACACAAGCAACAGTGAGTGGTGGTTTGGTAGAGACCCATGGACAGGTTCCAATTAAAAAAAAAATGTACCTTAACCAGAATCTGAACATTTTCATTTTTGTTGCTGCTTCATCTCTTGTTCTTCAATAGGACCATATGTAGATGGTCCAGAACAGTGGTTCTCAAACTAGGGCTGCTGCTTGTTCAGCGGCTTGCTGCTCCAGGCCAATGGGGGCCGGGAGGAGAGGTGTGGGCTGAGGCATGAGCTGGCCGCCCTTCCTGCGGCCCCCATTGGCCTGGAGCGATGAACCGTGGTCGAACCTGTGGATGCGGCAGGTAAACAAACTGGCCCGGCCTGCCAGGGGCTTTCCCTGAAGAAGTGGCGGCCCTAGTTTGAAAACCACTGGTCCAGAATATCTTGACCATACTGTTCTGACCCAGTTAAATCCAAGATGTGCTGGAAACCTTGCCAAGGCAGACTGATCTTGCAAGTTTTTGAGCCTGATGTCTAGACCAAAGAGGTTCAGAGAAGCTTAGGATACAATGGTCCTATACTGAACTGATGAACTTTTTGAAGTTCAGACACCACAATAGGTTTTTAGACCTTTCCATGGGTATTCCATAGGCTAGTTAGTGGCTGTATGGAAGTGCTGGGCTATACCTAAGAATAACGGAATAAATAAATAGCAGAAATAGTACTTAGGAGATAAATAATACTCCAAACTATTCTGGTTAATAACTTTAGGACTCATGGGGATTATATCTTCAGGTATATCAGTCTGCATCTCAAAGACCTATAAATTAACTTATTGATCTATGCAGTCAATATTTATGGATGCCTTCATTCTCTCTGCCAAAGTCTCAGTGAACAGATGTATTATTTTAATTTAGTTTAAAGTCTTTTCAGAGTGTGTGATTTAAAATAAAATATGTCTTCTGGTAAGTAAAGCAAAAGACTGTCCATTGAGATTTATAATCTAAGTGAGTTCTCCAGTTCTGCCTCCTAATGTCAATGGATTCTTTAAATATACATATAGCTGTTGGCAGTTAAAAACATTAATGTAAATAATTATGAAAATCCTCTTTCTCTTGCAAAGCAAATCATAGGAATTTGACCTATATGTTTGAAGGCTGAATCATGAGTTACTCTTTAATGAAAACTTACTGAGCGTAATACAGCAGAAATTTGAGGGTCAGTGATAAGACAGACTGCAAGAGCTGTCAGATGTTCCTATCATTTGAACATGAGGAATTTTAATTGCAGTTCAAAGTTAACTTTATAGCAGCAGCAACAGCATCCACTACTTGTGCTAGAAGGGTCTTTCAGAGTTTCTTTTAAAACCTCTATTCTTCAGGATTTCAGACTCAGCCATAAACATCTGATCTAGGCTGCACCTGTGTGTGTAATTATAAAAGGCAAATTGGGAGGGATTTGTTTTCTGTTTGGCTATTTTAAAGTATGTGTCTGGGAAAACTGCATTGAGGTGTTCTGTGATTATTGGCTTTTAGTTAAAAAGGTTATTCTAGCTGCCCAGCCTGCCAAATCAGCCTGGGATCTGAGAATGAAACTGGATGTGTCCTCTTCTATTTTTGCCAGTAGCTGAGATGCTGTAGGCAAAAGTATAGACCCCCCCACTAGTGATACCTGTGGAATCCCACTGCAGCAAGACTATGGCTTCAGTGACACCAGCTTCATTCATCCACTCTACTAACGTGTAAGGGGGTCAGGTGTAAGCCACCTTCTGTGGAGCTAGAAGGATGGAGACTCCTTTAACTTGCGCCTTCTTCTGACTCCTCAATATGTAAATCACACTAACACAGATTTCCTTCCACATTTGGTAGGAGTAGATACAATAAGGGGGTCTAATTGATCTTATGCCTCACCTTTGAATTTTCCCTATTATGCACATGTATATTTACATGGAGCCATTGTAGTCAGGTAAGTGAAAAAAATATGCAGCTCTTAATTTATTTAAATATACTCATCTATGTTATAGTAATGGACCTGAGAAAGCCCACAATCCCAAACAAAGGCGTCAGAACAAACACTCCATAATATAGGGGTGCAATATTTGGATTAGGGAGCTTTTATTTGGTGTTCAGACTGGAGACATTAGAAAGTTGAGATCCAGACCTAGTGTCTTAGAATTTGAGTCAGGCTCATCTCTATGACATACACAGTAATTTTCTCCTCTCTCATACTTCCTTTACATTTTGATATTTTAAAAAATGTAATGCTACTTAAAATAGAGCGAATGGAGTTTAAACTTCAGTTATAATGACTTTATATTGCATTTATATAGCTTCTTATATCTCAAAGTCCTTTGCAAACTTTACTACGGCAACCAAATGTAAATACACATATCGATATAAGTAGTATAAGGGGCCTATCATCAATCAACCATAGGTCCCGCCCCCTGACCCCTAAGGCCTCGCCCTCCTGTCACCCTGAGACCTGCCCCTGGATTATTACTTCTGGGGTCAAGACAGACACATGTCCAGAAGCAAAGGGTGTCATGTGACCCCTCTAAGAACTTCTCTCACCACCCTGTACCAATCAGGATGGGTTTCACACCCCCCCCCATAGGGTGAGAGGAGATTTGACCAATCAGGAGGTGTTCTAGGGCAGGGTGATCCGTCCAGAAGAGGGTCATGTTACCCCTCTAAGAGCTTCCCCTACCAACCTCTTCCAATCAGAGCACAGCACTGACCCACTGTGATCCCCTAAGAGTTCCCCCTACCTCCCTCTTCCAATCAAAGCTCAGCACCACCCCCGGAAGACTTGGAAGCACAAGAGGCTGAGGCAGCTGGGCTTTGTTTAAGAAAACTGCAAGCTTCCTGTCTGTTTCTATCATCACCTCTATCATAAGCCTAACTCCCAAATCTGGACCTTAGCGTCCAGAAATCTGGGTGCCTAGCATGAACCCTTCTAAGCTTAATTACCAGCTTAGCTTTGATCTCGCTGCCACCATCCAAAAATTCCAGGGTTTTGGCCCCCTCTGGCCTCCCCAAAACCTTCCCTGGAGGGACCCCAAGACCCAGAAGCCCTGAGTCTTACCGCAGAGGGAAATAACCCTCTTCCCTTCCTCCTCTCTCTCCCACCCAGACTTTCCTCTCTGGGCTAACCTGGGAGTACTGATGCAATCTCTTTACATCACCAATACCAAGAAAGCATGTCTCCTCTATTCACAAAGAGACAAAACCCCAAATACAAGGAAACAGAAATATTCTTCTCTTCCCCTCCACACCAATTCACCTGGTGCTGCAGAGCTTACCCTCGCATAGATCTAACACAAACTGATTCCCCTCCCTTTTTGTTCCTTAGCTCTACCCAGAGAGAAAAAGACTCAAACAAGTCTTAAAAAGAAAACTTTATTATAAAAGAAAGAAAGAAGACTCAAACATATTCTCTGTATCAAGATGAAAAGACAGGGCTTATTGCTTATAAGAAAATTATGAAATAAACCTGCCTGATAAAAAAGATATCGCAATTTTGAAACCCCATTCCAGCAAGCTACACACATGTAAATACAACCAAATACAACATAAAGCCTATATTGTTTTTCTAACCTGTACTTACTAATTTGGAACAGAAGATTAGAAGATAGAAAGAACTTCTCATAGCTGAGAACAGACAAAGACTCAGACCCCAAAAATCCCTCCCCTGACTTTTGAAAATCCAGTTTCCTGATTGGTCTCTGGTCAGGTGTTGGTTCCTTTGTTAACCCCTTACAGGTAAAAGAAACATTAACCCTTAGCTATCTATTTATGACAACCTCCCACTCGTGCTCCCAGAGGGTCCTTCCTACATAACCAAGTATTTTCAAAGAGTCGGTCTTGAGCTGCATGTTGCAATAAAGAAACCCCAAAGTTGTTCCATCACAGGTTACCCAGCCTTTGAAAAAACACTCATTAAACTCAAAGGTTGTATGTACCCCATCAATGACAGCGTAACCGTGTAGAAAGTAGGGGCCTACCTGTAATTCCCCAGCCTGTAAAGCATGCTGTATCTGTATATTTTATTTGTGAGTGGTATACAACAGCCACTGAATAAAGGGGTCGAATATCTCTTTTTCTGCCCATGATAGTTGTTTGGAGGAAGAAGAGCTACTGTGTTAGCTGCAAAAATATAAATCTATACATAGCCATGCAGACAGATGCCAGTGTTATGTACCGGAAAGGATCTATACACAATTTTACCTCTGTGAATTTACCAGGTCCCCTCTCTACAATATCCCTCTTCTCTGTAAAGGATACAGGCCCGTCTCAAAATTTTGACAGCCTGCTGACAATAATATGCGAGCTCTTTCTACAAGTCAAAGGTCTCATATCTGTTTTCCCAATACTAGTCAAGAAATTCTACTTTCTCCCTGAGCATCATGCTGTCTACGACATAGTGCTCCACCCCGGACATAGGCCCCACGTAATTTTGGTTTTCTAAAGTGTTAAAAAACATGGGAAATACCCTTTGCAACCTTCAAACCCCCATTGCCTGTGGGAGCTTGCTAAGCTTCATGGGCAAGAAGTTTAAAGCATCTATAAAACTAATGCTCAGAGCCTTAACTTCTACACACATTCGTTTATGACCCTGAGTTATCAGTTCTATGCACATCTTTTCCTTCAGTAACTGTCCAACGACAAAGTATGCATCATAATCTTGGAATTGTTCACTAGGAACATGTAATCCTGGAACTTTTTGCCAATAAAGGTCTTAACAAAACTAGAAAGACACTCACCGCCCTTAAATTCCCAGAACTTCTCTGGCTTTAGGGACATAGCAAAAATGTAATCAGGCTATGCAACCCTGTCTCCTGCGTGCATTCTAAATCGTAAAAAATATACTTTTCCAATGATTCAGGCTGGCTACATAGGGTGACCAGATGAGAAGAAGAAAATAGCAAGACACATGGGGCAAGGGGAAGTCACCGGTGGAGAAAAATAAATAAATAAAGCTGAGTGCAGAGAGAGAAAAAAAAAAGCAGAGTATGCAAAATATCAGGACAAATTGTGTCCAAACCAAAGATCAGTCGGGACACACACCTAAATATCGGGACGGTCCCAATTTTATCAGGACAGTCCCAATTTTATCGGGACGTCTGGTCACCCTATGTCTACATCACCGGTGATCGAACCCTGACACTGCTTACAATGGCTTCCTTTACACCTGTGCTCCTTGTCCACATAAGACTGACACTTATCACACAGTTTTCGGTAGGCATTTGATTTGTTTTTTCGATGCACAGTTGACATGTCTGTCTAAACACTCTGGGCCATAATACAGTCTACAGCTAGGACACCTCAGCTGCACACCCACACTGTATGAGCACGTCCCGCTCAAGCAGAGGTGGCACCGATACCTGCAAGAGGGGTCATGACTGTATATTGTGTGGCAAAACTCAATAATTTTTCACATGCAGAATCCCATAATAATGCTCATTGTGCAACAGATGAAAAAAGTATTGGGGTACTGTCATAAACAGATAGCTAAGGGTTAATGTCTCTTTCACCTGGAAAGGGTTAACAAACAACACCTGACCAGAGGACCAACCAGGAAACAAGATACTTTCAAATCTCGTGGAGGGAAGCCTTTGTTGTGGTTTTGGGCTTTGGCTTTGTTCTCTCTGAGTCCCGGATGGGACTAGAAATTGCAATCAGGTTTCTTGCCAATCTCCTGCTACAGTCTCTTATATATTCAGATAGTAAGTATTGAGTAAAAAGGCGGTTATAGTCTTTTAATTATTTCTGTCATTTGGCAACCTGTGTATCTGGCTGGTAGATTTTAATGTGTATATGGGTGAAATATTTTAACTTGTATTTCTGCTGGAAAAAAGCTTTTTTTTCTATTGGTCTATAAGCTGAAGACCCCTGTAAATATTTACCATTCTAGATTACAAGATAACTTTTATAACTTTTTTTCTTTCTTTTTATTAAAAGTTTGCTTTTTTAAGACCTGTTTGATTTTTTTCGCCTAGTTGAGGTCTCAAGGGAATTGAGTCCGTACTCCCAGGGAATTGGTGGGGAGAAGGAAAAATAAATTTCCTCTTGGTTTTAGATTCACACGGAGCTTGAAATCTGTATTGCCTCTGGGTGAGGGGAGAGGAGGAGGAGTAAAGGTGGAAAGCCTCTGTTTTAAGATTCAAGGAGTTTGGATCACAGTATCTTCCGAGGGTAACCCAGGGAGGGAAAGCCTAGGAGAGGTACTGGTGAGGGATAAGAGTTTATTTTCCTTGTATTAAGATCCAGGGTCTGGATCTTGGGAATCTTGGGCCCCAGTGAAGATTTTGGGGAGACCAGAGTTTATCAGGTACTCAGAATCCTGATTGGTGGCAGCGTATCAGATCTAAGCTGGTAATTAAGCTTAGAGGATTTCATGCTAGTACCTCATTTTTGGCCTCTAAGATTCAGATTGAGGAAAGAATACTATGACAGGTACACTGGGTCTCCCATTTTAAAAAAAACCCTACTTGCCTTTCATCACATAAAGCACCACCTGTATGTTGACTCTTAAATGCTGTTCAAACACTGCTATGTCACTGAGAAGAATCTTTTTTTTTTTAATCTGACCACTCCAGTTTCTCATGCAATTTTCTCACCCCGTCGAACAGTTCTGCATCTGTGGGTTTACAGCAGGACATGACAGCTAAGAAGCCAGCCACCTGCAAAACACAGATTGGTATCGATGTACGTCAGGTCTACTAAGCACTGTCTCTTTTTATGGATGATTTGACTACTGAGGATAGAATTTAAAACTCTACGGCCACGCCAGCCTGTATTTTTTACAACTGTCACAATGAGGCACAATGTCCCAGTGACATGCATCTCTCTACTACTCTATTACAGCTTTGAGGTCTGATTTAAGAAATCTTCAGCAGACAGCTCATCCCTAATTCTTCTTACCAAAAACAAAGTGTTGGTTAAATTACGACTCTCTAAATGTAACTGAACGTAATCGTCAGGGGCTACCCTACTGTTAACGTCACTGAGAACTAACTGTATCCCCCTGTGTATAGCTTCAACGACCTGCTGAGCTGAATTTATTAGTTCAAGACTGACAAAATAAAATTCCTCACAATACACCAAACCCCCAAATCTAGGTAATTCCTGTGACCAACTCCTCACTCACACCATATACACGTCTGTTTGGGGGTCTGCATCTGCATTTTCAGGGTTACTTGGGGCTTCCTCTATGGGATCATCAGCTGCATCTTCTATGTCAGACTGTATTTGAGAGTCAGTCTTCAAGGGGGCACCGGAAGGATCATCAGGAGTAGACAGGGACCCGCCTAGAGATCCTTCTGGGGAATTTTCTAAATCAGACTCTGTGTGAGAGTCACCACCACCTCGCAGGTCAGATTCCATCTCTCCATTCTCAGATACATCAGTCTAAGAGCCTCCAATAGGGGGCATCTCTTTTTGGATTTTTTTTTCTCCTGATCAGCTCTTTAGCCTTTTAAAAAAAATTACAGCGACCCTGACCCATAACTTTTGGGCAGCCATCCGTTTATCCCCCAAATGCTGTCTCCCCTTCTGTTTCTGCCTTAGTTGATGTGTTCCTTTGAAGATGCCCCTTTTACCCCGTTCCACGACTAGTCACGCCTGCTCAGAGCCACCCTCTGGAAAAACTGAAGTATTTTTCAAAAAGTCACTCCCAAGAGTTTTGCATTTTTGATGTAGTTTCCAGTCCTCCTTTCTTTCCCTGAAGATACAGGGTTCATCAGCTTTCTGAACAAAGCGTCATATTTTTCCCAAATCTTTTTAGAATACCAAAGAATGTGCCAAGCTTATTGTGTTGGGAGAATGGTTTGTAATAATTTTCAGATACCCCAGCATTGCAGGAGCTATCAGTCCTTGGTTTTTTTATTCACAACCCCTAAAGCACACGCTCTGGGTTTGTGAATATATGTTTTCACTCACGGTTTTCTCAGGTGTTGTGTTGACTGCTGAGGAACTGGAGTTTTGGTTGTGTGGTTGCTTTTTACCAGAGTCTTTTGTTTTGTCCTTGGGTTTGACATATACAAGCTTTGGACTGTCCTGATGCTTCATCTGCACTTTTGTGCTGTTTTGCATTGGTGTTGTTCTTGCTGCTGTTAAAGGTCTCAGCAGATTCCTGGTTCTTTGGTAGTTCTGGTGGAGGTGTCCCTGTACTCTGACTATAACATTATCAGGAGAGCTGCCCATGCCTGATTAAGAAAAACAGATGTTCTAATTTAGCATAAAATAAATATTTTACAAAACTTAACTTTACCGTCTTTCTCACCCACATCTATGTATTTGCTTAAAATACAAAACCTCATAAAATAACCAAACAAATGAGCAAAATATATTTACTGGGCTTCATCCATCCATCAGCCGTTGATGCTGGTGAATTTTCCTTTCAGCTGTCTCTTTCCTTTTTCTTTTGAGGTTGTTTACCCTCTGGTCTAAAGATCTCTCGTATTTTGAATGTACTGTGGAGCAGACAACATTATTATTATAAAACACATGAAACTGTCTTGTAAACTTAAAAAATAAAATACTCATTTGGGCATTTTTCTATTTAAAAAGTCATAGCTTTAAAACAAAATAATCTATTTCAGGCTCTACAACAAACACAGCGTTTCATTTATTTCTTCCACTAGTATTTCTCTAAAACCTAGACATTTTTTAATACAAGCACATTTCCACCACGCACCCAAAAACAAAGTGTGTAATAAAATACTTTTAAAATCCTGCATCATAACTATGTCTTTCATAGGCCCCTTAAATCACTAATAACAATTTAAACACTAATTTTAAAATGACCCATTTTAAAAAATACATCACATTTTGCAGAGTAAAAAACCCTGTTAGTTTGAAACACACCAAACCAACAGTTTTCAACCATCTACTTTAAGAAACTGCACACCTGTGTCTTGCACAGACCCCCTAACTCACAATTTAAACATTAAAACTTATTAAAAAACATTTTAAAACATACACACACTTTTAAAAGCCAACTGCAGAAATGTACCTTCCACCACAGGGTAAAGGGATACTGGCACATGGTTATTCTGTTTTTCCACCATGCATACTGGGGCTTTTGGATTAAAGAACAAGCAAAGCGTTTAGTTAGTATTATTCCCCAATTGCATCAAATCCCTATGCAATCTGTGTTATAACTGATGTTTTTTAATTTAATAGTATTAAGCACAACTATAGTTAAAAATGGGATTTTACCTGGCCCTGATGAAAAGTATCTTGAAGTTGCTATTTCCGTGCTAAACAGATCACACTGCAATAAAGATAGGTACCATTATTTAGTACGGACAGCATGGGCAAAGCACTGCAGTAAAGAACAAGTTCTGTAATAAATTTTCTAATGGGACATTAATAGTTTCCCAACATAGTTCTTGTTACATATTTTGGAGAGTGGGAGGAAGAAGACACTCAAACCCGTTTTTAGAGCCAATCCCCTCCTGTCTCAAAGAACAATTGTTTTACTGCATAGTTTATTAGATGTCCATTCTCCTCACCTTGTTTCCTCTGAAGTGAGACTAATTAAAAAATAAGATCATTCCTTCAGTTACTCTACAAATAAATCTGAGGTGTAACCAGGAAGAGGAAGTGAATTGCATGGATGAATCTCTGGAAAATATCTGACAGTCCCTTGAGAAATATTTTATATTACTGGTTAATTTTACAAGGTAACTAAACTGGAGCTCTGAGCTACCTTTACAGAGACCCTTGCAGGAATTCCTTACTTTTCAGATTAGTTGTTAGGTTGTTTTTTTTTGTAACCTTTCATGTTCTTTTGTTAAATGTAATAAATATGAAAATAGAGTGTGTAACTTAACTAACTATAAATCAAACAATGCATGTGTTCCACCTCTAGTCATTGTAGGTTAAATGATTTTACAAGACAAGGACTTTCTTTTCAGGATTTTCATTCCTTCATTATCCTTCAAGAGTTACATAAGCTTCCTTGTATGTATCTAGAAGGTAGGCAGATTTAAAATCCTGGATGTTTCGTGGTGAAAAAGGCAAAAGAAAATGTGTAACAATTTGCTTAGAACAATAATCTGCTAATGTCTTAAAAGTTTCAGACGAGATTTTAAAAAGCTGCATAGGGGATTTGGAGGCTGACACCCATTAACTTTAGCAAGAATTTGTTTAGGCAGCTTTGCAAATCTCAGCCTTCGTGCTTTTATAGCATTTCACTCACTTGAAATTCCTGCGCCATTGAAGTCAATGGGAGTTTTGCCATTGCCTTCGGTGTAGCCAGGATTTCTCTGATTCTCTAACATACCAAAGCAAAATGAAATACCACCCAATGATGATTTCCACCAAGGAAACCTCTTCACTGTTTCCATTCCATTTTCTCTTTTGATAGACTCTATTAAATCTGTGTTATAAATTGTTATTGTGGTTGCTCTTCTACAGTGTTGCGCAGTGACTTTCATTTATTCTACTCGGCAAAGTCTTTGTTCAGCCACAAGGTGGTACTGTCACTTCTCAACAGCAGGAATAGCCTTTAGAAACCAAAGTACCCTTAATGCATTCATTCTAGTTCTGAGTCAACCAGTAACACAGATGGTAAACAATTTCCCATTGGCTTGGAGTTAATTTTTAACCTTCTTCTGTGTCATAACCTCATGCAACCATGGGTCTATCCCTTTGACGATATTCTTATTATTTTCAAAGATCAGGGCACAGTTATCAGGGTCACAGGTGTGACCCTTCATTTGAGACACATATGCTCTGTCTTCATGCAATGAATAGATGACTCTTGTATCTTAACATTTTAATTAACCACACTGCTGAAATTAACGATGTAGCTCACCATGGTCTGCTTTCTAGCTGTTATGTTCATGGCACACACACACACAGAAGTTAGAGAAAAATATAAACACTCTTGCTGGAACGTAACTCCGCTTTCTTTCTTAGAATTCAGCATGCTAACATACAAGAACCCCCCAAAACAGGCTCCTCCTGAACAGAGAGGCACAATTCCCCCACCCTTACTATAGGCTGACTGGCTGCATCAGGGCCTAAGAGCAGTCAGTCTGCACATGTCCCTCCAGAGCCCTCTAGCCCACAGAATCCACTAGCCTACAAGCAGGACCAGAAAAATATCCTGAAATTTAAAGTGACATCCTACAATTTTAACACAGTTTTTAATACAACACACCGGCCAATCTACAATTTTTTTAGGTTCTAAAAATTAAATCTGGAATAACTTGACAACCAAACAAAAATCCTTTTGGTTTTATCTGAGATGATTTGGGAGCAAAGATGTGCATGGTTCTGATGTAAATAATCCATGGACTGTGTTCCCAGGAATGATATTTTCATGTGCTCCTGTAAAGTGTCTACATCACTTCTGAAAACTGTCAATCAATCAATAACAGAGACAATTACTATGCATAATCAAACATGTGCCTGGTCTTCCATCTCCAAAAATACAGGTATCTATCACTTGGGCTAGAAGAATGTTCCCTCACGTTGTAGCTGTAGCAGGTCAGATATCCTCTCTGTGGGCCCAGCCACTAAAAGGCAGAATCACAACACACAGCCAGTACATTACATTGTCCACATAGGAAAAAGTGCTATTATGGCAGGCAGGACCACATCCAGCTGCACAGGAAGACAGAGATCCACTCTGGAAAGATTCAGCCTTATGGGTTTCCCCAACACTCTGGTGCCCATTCCCTTTAAGAGGTACAAACCCAAAGATTTTATGAAATTTGCTCCCTCCTTCTATGTAGAGGGAGATATGCATAACTTCTCCCCCTTCCCTCTCGTTAGAAATTACATAAACTGGGTTTGAGATGTCACTGAGTCAGCCTATTCTGCCAGCCTGGGTGTGGCCCTGCCTGTGTGCTTGGCTGGAAGAGGCTTGTGAGCCTAACCCAGCAAGGTCAGGTAAAGGGGACCCAGGCTGGCAAAATAGGCTGACTCAGTGGCATCCCAGCACATCAGGTGGCACCTCAAAGGGCCCAGACTCATCACATGGGGGATCTTGACTCCCTTTGTGCTGTCTGCATGGCCTTCCTGTGTCCTAGCTCCCAGCAAAAGATTGGGGGAAGGGAAAGAGTGGGCAGGGGAGGTGGAGCTGTAACTATAGCAATCCATGATGGGGATGCAGTAGAAATGCAGGCTACTGCAGCTCTGAAGCATTAGTGGCCACCACAGAATGGTTCCATGGCCTGGAGGGGATTCCTTGCTGGTTACTTGAGCTGTGATCTGGGATAGTGATAAGGATCTAGCCCCTGGTGAATAAATGAGGTGGTGAGGTCTGGGAGAAATAGTGTCTCACTCAATGGCATTTCTTTGAAGATCTTTGGAAAGAGAAGAAAACAGAGAATTGGTTTTTAACTTTGTCAAGAAAACTGATCTGTCAAGTCCCATATCCTGCCTACAGCTGTGTCTGCTTCCTGATGCTTAAGGAACTCTGGCAACAGATCAGATGAGAAGCTGGTGAGAATGTGTATTTACATCAGAGCTTTCCATAATGTGGTTTTGGGCACCAGGATTCATACACATTTGCTTTTTTGTTTGTTTCATTTCACTGGGCTTCATTCTCTCTGACTTCGAGTTTTGGGTTCAAACCAGTGCCAGAAAAACTCCAAGTTAATCTCACCTGAAACCATCACATCTCCCTTTTGGGGGATTTTTTTGGAAAATCATGAATCAATCCAGGTTGTTCAATCTGAGCCCAGGTTTGTGCTGTCTTCCATTTAACTAGGAGTTGCTTAAATCAAAAGATTGACTTGATACTGAGGTACATGCTCCTCCTCCTTGACCTGTCAGCTGCCTCTGGCACAATCTACTATGTTCCTCTTCTTGAAATCTTGTCCTCCCTTGGCTTCTGTGACCATGTCCTCTCCTGGTTCTCCCCTCTACCTCTCTAGTTGTTCCTTCAGTATGTCCTTCAGAGAATCTTCCTCCAGCTCTCTGTCCTTTTCTTCTCACTCTACGCTTATCTCTGGGTAATCTCATCTGCAAACCATTTAACTACCATTCCTAGGCTGATGATTTACAGATCTACCTCGCTATTCCAGACCTATCCAAACTAAAATCTCAGCCTATCTCTTTGCCATCACCTCGTGCCAAACACCCATCAGCTGAAGCTAAACATGGTTATAACAATCCATGGTTCCTAATCTTCTTCTCCCCTTGACAAGCCCTCCCTGCTACCTCCTTTTCCAATAACTGTGGATAATACTTCATCCTGCTTGTCACGCAGCCTGGATGTGAGGACCTAGAAAGGTCTGAGTTGAAGATTATATCCAGTTTATAGTACTACCTCTGGTTCTTGCCAATTCTTTGTGCATCATATCTCTAAGATACAGCCTTTCTGATCCATCTGTGCAGCTATAATTCTCGTCTCATCACATCACATCTGGATTATTGCAACATCCTTTCTTTCTGGCCTTCATACATGCAGTGTTGCCAAACTCACAACCATTCAGAATGCTATTGCAAAAATCATTTCCCTATCCCATCAATTTGACCATGTCGCTTCTCTCTTTTGCATCCCTTTGCTGGCTCCCCCTTCTTTATCAAGTCAAACATATTGTGCTTGTATTCACAGTCAATCCCCACTCTATCAGTCTAGCATTTCTCACTCACGATCTAGCTGGCCTTGCTCGCCACTGATTGGCCTATGATATCAGCCTCCATCACTCACTTGTTAAATTTTCAAACAAGCACCTTCATGGTTTCTGTCATGCTGCCCCACACACTCGAAAGAAGTTCTGGGTAAACATCTATAAAGCTATCTCATTATCCACTGTCAAATCTCTCTCCTAAAAACTTTCTCTCTTTGCATTGATTCCCATAAAAAATTGTCAGTGTTTAGGCTGCTGCTGTGCTGAGTCCACTGCCTATCATGTTTACCATATTCATTTCACTGTGTCCTTGTACTTTCCTACGTGTCTGTATCCATCTGTTGTCGCCTCGTCTTACAATTTGAAGTGTAAGCTCCTTGGGGCAGGGACTGTCTTGTTCTGTGTTTGCACACCACCTAGTACAATGGGCTTCTGATCCACGGCTAGGCGCCCAGATGTTATTTCCATGAATGCAAATAATTAATAATGATATATGCAGCACCTATAAGCTTCAATAATCATATCTACACTATATTGGCATCCCTCTAATGCAATTTAAATTATTGGATCCCATTCCAGAATTCACAGGCTTCAGTGTAAAACCTGGCCAGGAGTTTTGCTCCAAAGTCCTTTCCAGGACTCTGAAGGGCTGTCCCGAGGACACAACAGTTCCCTGGCTGCAGAGTCCTATTGCTTCTCCTATTATTGCACCTACTGGGGTTTGATTAAGAGTTCATGCTCTCACCCCCTGGCTTCTCCTCCTTTTGGCTGTCACAGTAAATTACAACCCTACATTTATGACTTTACAGCCTGTGTGATACAGCATGGCCAGAGGGCAGCATAAGAGTGTTAGCAGGGGGCCTTATTCCCTGCCAAGGGAGGAAGGTTTGCTTTAGATTAGCTAGAACAGCTGTGGCCAATTAGAGCACCTGACTCCAGTTAGAGCACCTGACTCCACCTGCAGGCTCTGGTGTTACGATCTCACAGATGCGGCCTGGGCATCAGAATTCAGCTTGCATGTGGCCATGGTAACATTGACTTTCGCTTCTGCAGCCTTCATATACACAGTGCCCTCCTTTCCCAAATACCAAGCAAATCCGTTCAGTGATGCTTCTTTCTGTTAACATGCAGCAGCAGAAGCCACCCCCATCCAATTCTGTGGGATGCATCCTTTACCCTTCCCCCACCCCATGGCTGGTATCAGAGATCACTGCTAATCACCCTTCTCCCCCCACACCGCATGGCTGGTAGCAGGGAAGATCCCTGGTAGCCAAAATGCAAAAAAGCTCAGCGCTATATCCCCTCCCCCTGTTTGGGCTACGTGCAAGGAAGATTTCTTTAAGCAACAGGCAAACAGCCCCAGTAAGAATGGACATCTCTGTCCCCTTACTTAAATCCTGAATTTCAGCCAGGTTACCATGAACAATATCCTCTCCTGGGGATCCACAGGCAAGATAAAACGGATGTTCTTGAATGCCAGCAATCACTGGGACCATACGCAGCTATGCTTTGTCATGCAGTGATTACCGCGATTACTTGCTACGCATGGTGTGGTAAAGTGTCCTACCATGGTGGACGGGAATAAGGCTGCCTTGCCCAGAAACCTTCTGCAAAGGCTTTGGAGTACCTCCAGGAGCGCTTCATGGCAATGTCCCTGGAGGATTTACACTCCATCCCCAGACATGTTAACAAACTTGTCCAATTGTCAAAGTTAGACTCAGGACTCAACAGTGTCAGAACCACTCTGTTTATATTAGCACAGCGCTTCTGCTAATACACACCAGATAATGTGAGCACCATACAAGACACAAACTATCTTATTTATACAGATGAAGGGCAGTTTAGACAAAGGGACAAATGAAAGCACAGACAGGAAAAACACCTGTGACACAGCATGCATATTCCACGTCCTTACTGACTGAGATCGACTCTAGGCTAATACTTTTCCAATTGCCCTTAAACGGTGCAATTGTCTATGCTAATGTCTGTGTTCCTGACACCTGGATTGGCAAACATCCAACAATTTTGCTTAAAGGTGCAGACAACATTTCTTTAATCCATTCTTATTTTTACAATATAATTAATTCTACTTTCACACAATAACTGTACTGGCCGCGAATGCATTCCAAGTCCAGCAAATCAATCATTAAAAAACGCTTGTGTTTATAACCATGTTTTATATTTACAAGGTACACTCACAGAGGTCGCTTCCATGTGCTTCATGTCTGGGCTAGTGGTTGGGAGGGCTGGGAGGGTTAATTCCGTCTGGGTGAGAAAAGTCCTGGCTGTTGGGGGCTAACGGAGTGCTCTGTGCTCTCTGCAAGCTCGTCCTCCCTTCCTCCTCCTCATCGTCCCCATCCACAGAATCTCAGGCTTGGCTTGAGAGATTACCAACCCCACCTCACGAATCCACGGACAGGGAGGGTAGTGGTGGCGGACCCCAGAATTGCATGCAGCTCAGCGTAGAAGCAGCATGTTTTCGGTCCATGCCCCAGACCTTCCATTTGCTTCTTTGGTTTTCTGGTAGGCTTGTCTGAGCTCCTTAACTCTTTACTCTGCACTGCACTGAGTCCCTGGTGTGGCCCTTCTCCATCTAGCCTTGGAATTTTTCAAATATTTTTTCTTTTGTCTTTGGAACAGGGTTTCTGTTAGCACTGAATCCTCTCCCCATATAGCAATCAGATCCAGTACCTCCCATGCGGTCCATGCTGGTGCTCTTTTTCGATTCTCAGGAGACTGCATTGTTACCTGTGCTGATGAGCTCTGCGTGGTCACCTGTGCTGATCAAGAGCTCCACGCTGGCCAAACAGGAAATGAAATTCAAAAGTTCACGGGCTTTTCCTGTCTACCTGGCCAGTGAATCAGAGTTGAGAATGCTGTCCAGAGCAGTCGCAATGGTGCACTGTGGATACCGCGCGAGCCAATTTACCATCGATTTCGGACACCTAACCCTAATCGATATGGTAATACCGATTTTAGCGCTACTCCTGTTGTCGGGAGAAGTACAGAACCGATTTAAAGAGCCCTTTATATCGCAATAAAGGGCCTCATAGTGTGGACGGGTGCGGCGTTAAATCGGTTTAATGCTGCTAAATTGGTTTAAACGCATAGTGGTTAACCAGGCCACAGGCTCCTGGATCAGCTGTTTCCCTCTGGCAAGATCACTGTGGAGGGATGATAGAACTGAAAACCCTCGGGCCCATCTCTTCTCCCACTGAAGTCCAATGGCAAAACTCCACTGAGGCAGGACCCAGCACCCAGTGCATTTGGTATCCACAACGTACGCATGCAAAATCCACCATCCAGTGGAAACCCAGTCTACTTGGAACTGCAATGACACCAACTAGTCACTAGTTTTACATTGGCCACAAATAGTTCTCATAAGATATGAACTTTGGATGCTACCTAGCTGGGCTAAAACACAAGTTGACGTGTGGTGAAAGGCTGCATCTTCTGGAACCAAGCTCCTGAATCTTCTGAGACAACTTCTCTTCAAAAATATATCCCGTAAGGTCATTCATCTCATCTATGTGTT